>NW_028283623.1:647500-869254 GCF_059441095.1 Idiotropiscis lumnitzeri
TTTTTGTGCATGTTTCGGGGGTCAAAAATGCGATCGAACAATCGGAAAAATAATAATAATAATAATTTCAACAAAAACAATAGCGACTTCGCAGCGGTCGCTGCTCAGGCCCTAATAATAATAATAATAATAATAATAAAAGTAATAATATTTTCTACAAAAACAATAGGGACCTCGCAGCCGTCGCAGCTCGGGCCCTAATAACAATTTCTAGAAAAACGATAGGGACCTCGCAGCGGTCACTGCTCGGGCCCTAATAATAATAATAATAATAATTTCCACAAAAACAATGGGGACCTCGTAGCGGTCGCTGCTCGGGCCCTAATAATCATTTCTACATAAACAATAGGGACCTCGCCGCGGTCGCTGCTCGGGCCCCAATAATAATTTCTACACAAAGTCCATTGTGGTGACCCGCCCCCTTTTAAGTAAATTCAAAATGGCCGACTTCCTGTAAAACCTAGCTTATTGCTCCAAGAGACTTTTTTGTAGGTCTTGGTCTTATACATACAGTGAACCCTCGCTACTTCGCGGTTCACCTTTCGCGGGTTCAGTGCTTCGCGGGTATAAAAAATATTCGGGGGCATTGTAGTTTCGCCGAGCGGCACGACGGGCGCTGGAGCGGTTAGACGGCCGGCGTGCGCCGAAGAAGAGCGTGGGCGAAGAGGAGAGTGGACGAAGAAGAGCACGTTCCCCCGGACACGATCGGTGGCGACGTTTCGCGCGGTTCGGACCGTACCAGGGCTCCGGCCGGCGTGCGTGGCAGTTAAGCCGTAGAGGAGCACCGTCCCCGGGCACGGGCGGTGCCAAGCGGCCCCTAAGTTTAACCGAATGGAAGCTCTGGAGGAGGAGGGCATGCTCGCGTCACAGTAAGCCGAAGAGGAGCACCTTCCCCGGGCACGGGCGGTTCCAAGCGGCCCCTAAGTTTAACCAAATGGAAGCTCCGGAGGAGGAGGGCATGCTCGCGTCACAGTAAGCCGAAGAGGAGCACCTTCGCCGGGCACGGGCGGTTCCAAGCGGCCCCTAAGTTTAACCGAATGGAAGCTCCGGAGGAGGCGGGCATGCTCGCGTCACAGTAAGCCGAAGAGGAGCACCTTCCCCGGGCACGGGCGGTGCCAAGCGGCCCCTAAGTTTAACCGAATGGAAGCTCCGGGGGAGGAGGGCGGGCGTGTGTCACAGTTAAGCCGAATTGGAACACCTCTTCCGCCCGGGCACGAACGGAGCGCGAAGCTGTCAGTTATGAATGAATAAATGAATAAATAAATAAATAAATAAAGAATGCCACCTTTCATTTCACAGGGAACACCGGACGGCGTACCAGCAGGTAAAAGTCGGAGTAATTAAATAAATACAAAAAGAATGGCTGGGGAATAAAAAAATAATACGTTTTAATAATAATTTGTTTTTTTTGTTATAACATGAATTTCACTCTCTCTCTCTCTCTCCCCGTATATATATATACATATATATATATATATATATATATATATGTATATATATATATATATGTATATATATATATACATATATATACGTATATATATACATATACATATATATATACATATATATATATATATATATATATATATATATATATATATATATATACATATATATATACATATATATATATATATATATATGTATATATATATATACATATATATATATATATATATGTATATATATATATACATATATATATATATATATATACATATATATATATATATATACATATATATATACATATATATGTATATATATATATACATATATATATATATATATACATATATATATATATATATACATATATATATACATATATATATATATATACGTATATATATATATACATATATATATATATATATATATACATATATATATACATATATATATATATATACGTATATATATATATACATATATATATATATATATATATATACATATATATATATATATATATATATATATATATATATATATATATATATATATTTATTATATATATTGTATTTTCTTTTAAGCATTTTTGAAGGTGCGCCGCTACTTCGCGGATTTTCAGTTTCCGCGGGTGGTCTCGGTCCCCATTAACCGCGATAACCGAGGGTTCACTGTACTCCATAAAATTTACAAAAAGCGAGGTGAAACACTCAACCAGGGCTGCTTTTTTGAACATTTCTCGAGGGCCATGGCGAGCCATTTAAAAAAAGCTGCACAACTAACGTATAAAATATTGATAAATTTGCTCTGCCTGATGTGTGTCTCAAGTTTCACGAGTTGTCGTTCATATTTAGAACCTCATAATCAGCGTTGTTTTATTGCCAAAAAGTGCAATGCCACTCCCACAACTTTTCACGAAAAAGGATGAATTTCGTATTGTGACATCCTCATGGCCGAAACAGTCCTCCGAGCATATATGAGGGCGACCTTGTTGAGTTGCACGGACAAAAACATCCAAGAAAATAACTTGTATTAGCTTTTACCAGTTGGTGGCGCTACTACTACGATGAAAAATAAGTTGGTAGATGTCTTCAGGGCTGAAGTATCCTCAAATGTGTACAACTTCGAGAAGATAGGATCATCTGAGTCATGTTGCCGGAGCTTTTGTTGCCACAAAGTACAATCGGACTTTTCAGCACCGTAATTGCCACGCCTTTTGCCAAAACGTCACAAAACTCGGCAGAGAGTAAGATCATTGTCTTGAGTCTTTTCTGACTAATTTTCAGTCGGATTCGTCAAAAGGGCACCGTGCAGTACGTGAAAATTAAAATAAAAACAAATTTTTGATTCCACTTGGCGGCGCTGTGTGTATAACAAAATAATAACATTAAGATGTCTTCAGGTCGGGACATTTTATTTACAGGTGAATGTTTGGATTTTTAGGAGCATGTGCAGGGGAGTTATTAAGCATTCATTTATTTGTATTAGGTTCATTTTGTCTTCTTATTATTGATATTTGACAGATTCATTAAAAGCAGACAATTATGTTTTCGGTAAAATTTTTTACCTGACATGTTTCGGCGAGTCTTTCGCCTTCTTCAGAGTGTCGCATGATGGTGTCTTGAGACCCGTCTTTATCAGCTGATGTTCCATGAGGGTGTGACTTACCTGTCAAAAAAATGAAAAATCAGAGCAGTAAAAGAACAAGCACAACATGAACATTACAAATCAGCAATCACTGACCACTGCAAAAGGGAAAACCACATCATGGACCGGGAGAAGGGCAGGGTCATCGGCACCGAAGAGAACAAACAACAGCGCTGGATCAGAGAGGCCATTGAGATCTGCAAGCGAGGCATAAAAACCATGAACAGAGACAAGGGAGCCTTCATCCTCTCTACCACCTGGAGCAGCATCTTGGCGGAGTTAACGGACAGCGGGGGGCGTGACTTGCCTTCATTCTTGTGACAGGTAAGTCACGCCCTCATGGAACATCAGCTGATAAAGACGGGCCACAAGACACCATCATGTGACACTCTGAAGAAGGCGAAAGACTTTCGTATTGTGACATCCTCAAGGCCTAAACACTCATCCGAGCAAATATAAGGTAGATTTTGTTAACCTGCCCGGAGAAAAACATCAACGAAAATAATTTGTATTTGTTTTAACCAGTTGGTGGCGCTACCACTGCGATCAAAAATAAGTTGGCAGCCGTCTTCAGGGCCTGAATATCCTCAAATGTGAAAAATTTCGAGAAGATGGATCATCTGAATCATTTTGCAGGAACTTTTGTTGCCACGGAGAATAATCAGACTCTGCGGCACCGTAATAGCCACGCCCTTCGAAGGAAAGTCACAAAAATAGGGATAGAGTAAGATCAATGTCTTGAGTCTTTTCTAGCCAATTTTCAATCGGATTCGTTAAAAGGGCACCGTGCAGTACGTCAAAATGTAAAAAATGATATTGATTGGCGCAAGGTGTATAACTGAATATAAACATATAGATGTCTTCAGGTACCGACTCTTTATGTACATGTGAAGTTTTGGATTTTTAGCAGCATGTGCAAGAGAGTTATTAAGCATTTTGTCCATTGCGGCGAAGGAAATCTTAAGTGAAAACTTCGAAGCCCCGCCCCCGTCATATAGTATTTCGGAAACAAAAAATTTTAGTCCCAGTGTTTGTCCCAGGTCTTAAGATGCTACAGACAGAATTTTAAGGCAATCAGATGAAGCCTTTAGGATCAGGGTGCAAAAGAATGACCCCTGTAAACATGCAAAAAAGGGCAAAAGTCGGACTTTCAAAAATTCATAACTCACTTCCTGTTCATATTAGACGTTAAAATATCAAATTTTTCGCCATGCCCGATGAGACTGCCAAGTTTGGTGAATTTTTGTGCATGTTTCGGGGGACAAAAATGCAATCGAACAATCGCAAAAATAATAATAATAATAATTTCTACAAAAACAATAGGGACTTCGCAGCGGTCGCTGCTCAGGCCCTAATAATAATAATAATAATAATAATAATAAAAGTAATAATATTTTCTACAAAAACAGTAGGGACCTCGCAGCCGTCGCAGCTTGGGCCCTAATAACAATTTCTAGAAAAACAATAGGGACCTCGCAGCGGTCACTGCTCGGGCCCTAATAATAATAATAATAAAAATAATAATAATTTCCACAAAAACAATGGGGACCTCGTAGCGGTCGCTGCTCGGGCCCTAATAATAATTTCTACATAAACAATAGGGACCTCGCCGCGGTCGCTGCTCGGGCCCCAATAATAATTTCTACACAAAGTCCATTGTGGTGACCCGCCCCTTTTAAGTAAATTCAAAATGGCCGACTTCCTGTAAAACCTAGCTCATTGCTCCAAGAGACTTTTTTGTAGGTCTTGGTCTTATACATACGGTGAACCCTCGCTACTTCGCGGTTCACCTTTCGCGGGTTCAGTGCTTCGCGGGTATAAAAAATATTCGGGGGCATTGTAGTTTCGCCGAGCGGCACGACGGGCGCTGGAGCGGTTAGACGGCCGGCGTGCGCCGAAGAAGAGCGTGGGCGAAGAGGAGAGTGGACGAAGAAGAGCACGTTCCCCCGGACACGATCGGTGGCGACGTTTCGCGCGGTTCGGACCGTACCAGAGCTCCGGCCGGCGTGCGTGGCAGTTAAGCCGTAGAGGAGTACCTTCCCCGGGCACGGGCGGTGCCAAGCGGCCCCTAAGTTTAACCGAATGGAAGCTCCGGAGGAGGAGGGCATGCTCGCGTCACAGTAAGCCAAAGAGGAGCACCTTCCCCGGGCACGGGCGGTTCCAAGCGGCCCCTAAGTTTAACCGAATGGAAGCTCCGGAGGAGGCGGGCATGCTCGCGTCACAGTAAGCCAAAGAGGAGCACCTTCCCCGGGCACGGGCGGTGCCAAGCGGCCCCTAAGTTTAACCGAATGGAAGCTCCGGGGCAGGAGGGCGGGCGTGTGTCACAGTAAAGCCGAATTGGAACACCTCTTCCGCCCGGGCACGAACGGAGCGCGAAGCTGTCAGTTATGAATGAATAAATGAATAAATAAATAAATAAATAAAGAATGCCACCTTTCATTTCACAGGGCACACCGGACGGCGTACCAGCAGGTAAAAGTCGGAGTAATTAAATAAATACAAAAAGAATGGCTGGGGAATAAAAAAATAATACGTTTTAATAATAATTTGGTTTTTTTGTTATAACATGAATTTCACTCTCTCTCTCTGTCTATATATATATATATATATATATATATATATATATATATATATATATATATATATATTTATTATATATATTGTATTTTTTTTTAAGCATTTTTTAAGGTGCGCCGCTACTTCGCGGATTTTCAGTTTTCGCGGGTGGTCTCTGTCCCCATTAACCGCGATAACCGAGGGTTCACTGTACTCCATAAAATTTACAAAAAGCAAGGTGAAACACTCAACCAGGGCTGCTTTTTTTAACATTTCTCGAGGGCCATGGCGAGCCATTTCAAAAAAGCTGCACAACTAACGTATAAAATATTGATAAATTTGCTCTGCCTGATGTGTGTGTAAAGTTTCACGAGTTGTCGTTCATATTTAGAACCTCATAATCAGCGTTGTTTTATTGCCGAACAGTGCAATGCCACTCCCACAACTTTTCACGAAAAAGGATGAATTTCGTATTGTGACATCCTCATGGCCGAAACAGTCATCCGAGCATATATGAGGGCGACCTTGTTGAGTTGCACGGAGAAAAACATCCAAGAAAATAACTTGTATTAGCTTTTACCAGTTGGTGGCGCTACTACTACGATGAAAAATAAGTTGGTAGATGTCTTCAGGGCTGAAGTATCCTCAAATGTGTACAACTTCGAGAAGATAGGATCATCTGAGTCATGTTGCCGGAGCTTTTGTTGCCACAAAGTACAATCGGATTTTTCAGCACCGTAATAGCCACGACTTTTGCCAAAACGTCACAAAATTCGGCAGAGAGTAAGATCATTGTCTTGAGTCTTTTCTGACTAATTTTCAGTCGGATTCGTCAAAAGGGCACCGTGCAGTACGTGAAAATTAAAATAAAAACACATTTTTGATTCCACTTGGCGGCGCTGTGTGTATAACAAAATAATAACATTAAGATGTCTTCAGGTCGGGACGTTTTATTTACAGGTGAAGGTTTGGATTTTTAGGAGCATGTGCAGGGGCGTTATTAAGCATTCATTTATTTGTATTAGGTTCATTTTGTCTTCTTATTATTGATATTTGACTGATTCATTAAAAGCAGACAATTATGTTTTAGGTTAATTTTTTACCTGACATGTTTCGGCGAGTCTTTCGCCTTCTTCAGAGTGTCGCATGATGGTGTCTTGAGACCCGTCTTTATCAGCTGATGTTCCATGAGGGTGTGACTTACCTGTCAAAAAAATGAAAAATCAGAGCAGTAAAAGAACAAGCACAACATGAACATTACAAATCAGCAATCACTAACCACTGCAAAAGGGAAAACCACATCATGGACCGGGAGAAGGGCAGGGTCATCCGCACCGAAGAGAACAAACAACAGCGCTGGATCAGAGAGGCCATTGAGATCTGCAAGCGAGGCATAAAAACCATGAACAGAGACAAGGGAGCCTTCATCCTCTCTACCACCTGGAGCAGCATCTTGGCGGAGTGAACGGACAGCGGGGGGCGTGACTTGCCTTCATTCTTGTGACAGGTAAGTCACGCCCTCATGGAACATCAGCTGATAAAGACGGGCCACAAGACACCATCATGTGACACTCTGAAGAAGGCGAAAGACTTTCGTATTGTGACATCCTCAAGTCCTAAACACTCATCCGAGCAAATATAAGGTAGATTTTGTTAACCTGCCCGGAGAAAAACATCAACGAAAATAATTTGTATTTGTTTTAACCAGTTGGTGGCGCTACCACTGCGATCAAAAATAAGTTGGCAGCCGTCTTCAGGGCCTGAATATCCTCAAATGTGAAAAAGTTCAAGAAGATGGATCATCTGAATCATTTTGCAGGAACTTTTGTTGCCACGGAGAATAATCAGACTCTGCGGCACCGTAATAGCCACGCCCTTCGAAGGAAAGTCACAAAAATAGGGATAGAGTAAGATCAATGTCTTGAGTCTTTTCTAGCCAATTTTCAATCGGATTCGTTAAAAGGGCACCGTGCAGTACGTCAAAATGTAAAAAATGATATTGATTGGCGCAAGGTGTATAACTGAATATAAACATATAGATGTCTTCAGGTACCGACTCTTTATGTACATGTGAAGTTTTGGATTTTTAGCAGCATGTGCAGAGAGTTATTAAGCATTTTGTCCATTGCGGCGAAGGAAATCTTAAGTGAAAACTTCGAAGCCCCGCCCCCGTCATATAGTATTTCGGAAACAAAAAATTTTAGCCCCAGTGTTGGTCCCAGGTCTTAAGATGCTACAGACAGAATTTTAAGGCAATCAGATGAAGCCTTTAGGATCAGGGTGCAAAAGAATGACCCCTGTAAACATGCAAAAAAGGGCAAAAGTCGGACTTTCAAAAATTCATAACTCACTTCCTATTCATATTAGACATTAAAATATCACATTTTTCGCCATGCCCGATGAGACTGCCAAGTTTGGTGAATTTTTGTGCATGTTTCGGGGGTCAAAAATGCAATCGAACAATCGGAAAAATAATAATAATAATAATTTCTACAAAAACAATAGGGACTTCGCAGGGGTCGCTGCTCAGGCCCTAATAATAATAATAATAATAAGAGAAGATAAGATAAGATGTCCTTTATTAGTCCCACAATGGGGGCCAAGGCGAGCAGTGGCGACGGGTCGTCGGATGCTGCCGCGGCCAGAGCGGGGCGCGGTGGTGGGTCCTCGTGCGTCGCCGAGACTGAGGCGTGACGCGGCGGCGGACCGTCGTCCATCGCGGGCACCGGAACCGGGAGCGGCGGCTGGTCGTCGACCCCTGCCGAGACAAGAATGTGGAGCGGCGGTGAGTCGCCGTCCACCGCCGAGGCAGAAACCAGGAGCGGCCGTGGGTCGTCGAGCGCTGCCGGAGCCAAGGCGAGCAGTGGCGACGGGTCGTCGGATGCTGCCGAGGCCAGAGCGGGGTGCGATGGTGGGTCGTCGTGCGTCGCCGAGGCTGAGGCGTGACTCGGCGGCGGACCGTCGTCCATCGCAGGCACCGGGACCGGGAGCGGCGGCGCTTCATCAGGCGCCGCTGGGACCGATACGGCAGGCGACTGCTCGTCGTCCACCACGGGTGCAGGGACCGGGAGTGACGGCTGCGGGCCGTGTTCTGCCAAAACGTGAGCTTGGAGCGGAGGCAAGGCGTGCCCCACCGGAACATGGGCTTGGGACGGACGCACAACGTGCTCCGCCGGAACGTGAGCTTGGGACGGACGCGCAGCGTGCTCCTCCTGAACGTGAACCTGGGTCGGAAGCAGGGTGTGCTTCCCCTGAACGTGGACTTGGGACGGACGCACAACGTGCTCCGCCTGAACGTGAGCTTGGGACGGACGCACAGCGTGCTCCGCCTGAACGTGAGCTTGGGACGGACGCACAGCGTGCTCCGCCTGAACGTGAACTAGGGACGGACGCCGGACGGGCTCCGCGTGAACGTGAACTTGGGTCGGGGGCAGGATGTGCTCCGCCTGAACGTGAACTTGGTTCGGGCGCACAGCGTGCTCCGCTGGATCGGGAGCTGGGATCGCCATTGGGGCCCCGGGACGGGGCTCGGCCGCTGACGGGGAGCCGGGACACGGCTCAGCAGCTGGCGGGGAGCCGGGACTGGGCTCAGCAGCTGGCGGGGAGCCGGGACTGGGCTCAGCAGCTGGCGGGGAGCCGGGACTGGGCTCAGCAGCTGGCGGGGAGCCGGGACTGGGCTCAGCAGCTGGCGGGGAGCCGGGACTGGGCTCAGCAGCTGGCGGGAAGCCGGGACTGGGCTCAGCAGCTGGCGGGGAGCCGGGACTGGGCTCAGCAGCTGGCGGGGAGCCGGGACAGGGCTCAGCAGCTGGCGGGGAGCCGGGACAGGGCTCAGCAGCTGGCGGGGAGCCGGGACAGGGCTCAGCAGCTGGCGGGGAGCCGGGACAGGGCTCAGCAGCTGGCGGGGAGCCGGGACAGGGCTCAGCAGCTGGCGGGGAGCCGGAACGGGGCTCGGCCGCCTTCGAGGAGTCGGCACGGGACTCTGGAGGCTGCGGCTCGCATGGAGGCGGCGGGGTCCGTGCAGCGGGAGCTGCATTGGTCACTGCTGCAGGCGTGGAGGCGACAGCGGGCCGGGTGCAGCAGTCGATCCGGGCACAGCCGAACCGGGAACCCTGATCCCTGTCAGCCTGCCGCCATAGGGAATCAGGAAAACGGGAGACCTGAGGGACCGTGACTGCGGGGGCTGGTGAACGCGAGCTAGGAGAAGCCAGGGGAGCGTGATCCGGTGCTGAAACTGATGGTGAACGATGTGCGCGACGTGACCGTGACTTCCGGGATTTGGGACGTGAAGCGCGCGAGGGGGAGTGGGAGGTGGTCGCGAAAAACTCAAATGGCTCGGGGGGAGGAGGGTGACGGCTCAAAAATAACTCCGCGTTGCGCTGAGCGACTAAGAGAGTGGCAATATATTCAAAATCATAGTCGTGATCTGGATCGGAAAAAATGTGAGGGGCAAGGTGCTCAAAATCAAACTCGTGACCGGACTTACTCGAACCGTGAGGGGGTGAAAGGGCTTGGTGCTCAAAATCGTCCTCGTAATCCGAATCTATGATCAGGTGAGGGGGTATGACAGGCTGGTAATCGGTGCTGTAATCGGGGGGCAAAAGGGGAGAAACAGACGTCGAGCGAAAAATGGAACCTACTTGAAGGACACGGGGTTGGTCGGCAGGCTGAGGGGGGTTGTCCGTCCGGCGGCGTCATGAGCCTCTCGCTGGGTCCTTCTTTGGTCGGGTCATTCTGTCAGGACTCGCCGGTCGGCGAGGAGGAGGTGGACCCAAAAGGCGAGGAGGCAGAGAGGTCAGAAACATGAAGGGAATTTATTAACTGAAACAACCAGGGCAAACAATGTGGCAGGGTGAAAAATAACAAAAGACAAACTTAACGTGACCAGACTGGGAGGCAGGGCGAGGAACAACACTGAAAGACGGGAACGAAGAGGGGAACCAGAGCATGAACATGAACAAGGAGCAGAACGTGAACAAAGGTGGTCGTGGCTGTCCGTGATTTTCGGCAATGACCCGACACTGGGTTGAGAGCATGGAAGGCTTAAGTAGTCCGGTAATCAGGGGAGCAGATGGGGAGCAGGTGTGTGATCGTTGATGAGGAGCAGGTGCGTGGCTGGTGAGGGCGAGGTGCTGAGGGGAAACGCCCCTGCTCAGCTGATCAAAACAGACAGGAAAAGGCACATGGCAGGAAGGAGGGGAGAAAATAACAACAAAAACAATAACAAAAACCGCATGCATATGAAAACAATAACAAAAGGCTGTCATGCCCGACGCGGATCATGACAAGCACAACATGAACATTACAAATCAGCAATCACTGACCACTGCAAAAGGGAAAACCACATCATGGACCGGGAGAAGGGCAGGGTCATCCGCACCGAAGAGAACGAACAACAGCGCTGGATCAGAGAGGCCATTGAGATCTGCAAGCGAGGCATAAAAACCATGAACAGAGACAAGGGAGCCTTCATCCTCTCTACCACCTGGAGCAGCATCTTGGCGGAGTGAACGGACAGCGGGGGGCGTGACTTGCCTTCATTCTTGTGACAGGTAAGTCACGCCCTCATGGAACATCAGCTGATAAAGACGGGCCACAAGACACCATCATGTGACACTCTGAAGAAGGCGAAAGACTTTCGTATTGTGACATCCTCAAGTCCTAAACACTCATCCGAGCAAATATAAGGTAGATTTTGTTAACCTGCCCGGAGAAAAACATCAACGAAAATAATTTGTATTTGTTTTAACCAGTTGGTGGCGCTACCACTGCGATCAAAAATAAGTTGGCAGCCGTCTTCAGGGCCTGAATATCCTCAAATGTGAAAAAGTTCAAGAAGATGGATCATCTGAATCATTTTGCAGGAACTTTTGTTGCCACGGAGAATAATCAGACTCTGCGGCACCGTAATAGCCACGCCCTTCGAAGGAAAGTCACAAAAATAGGGATAGAGTAAGATCAATGTCTTGAGTCTTTTCTAGCCAATTTTCAATCGGATTCGTTAAAAGGGCACCGTGCAGTACGTCAAAATGTAAAAAATGATATTGATTGGCGCAAGGTGTATAACTGAATATAAACATATAGATGTTTTCAGGTACCGACTCTTTATGTACATGTGAAGTTTTGGATTTTTAGCAGCATGTGCAGAGAGTTATTAAGCATTTTGTCCATTGCGGCGAAGGAAATCTTAAGTGAAAACTTCGAAGCCCCGCCCCCGTCAGATAGTATTTCGGAAACAAAAAATTTTAGCCCCAGTGTTGGTCCCAGGTCTTAAGATGCTACAGACAGAATTTTAAGGCAATCAGATGAAGCCTTTAGGATCAGGGTGCAAAAGAATGACCCCTGTAAACATGCAAAAAAGGGCAAAAGTCGGACTTTCAAAAATTCATAACTCACTTCCTATTCATATTAGACATTAAAATATCACATTTTTCGCCATGCCCGATGAGACTGCCAAGTTTGGTGAATTTTTGTGCATGTTTCGGGGGTCAAAAATGCAATCGAACAATCGGAAAAATAATAATAATAATAATTTCTACAAAAACAATAGGGACTTCGCAGGGGTCGCTGCTCAGGCCCTAATAATAATAATAATAATAAGAGAAGATAAGATAAGATGTCCTTTATTAGTCCCACAATGGGGGCCAAGGCGAGCAGTGGCGACGGGTCGTCGGATGCTGCCGCGGCCAGAGCGGGGCGCGGTGGTGGGTCCTCGTGCGTCGCCGAGACTGAGGCGTGACGCGGCGGCGGACCGTCGTCCATCGCGGGCACCGGAACCGGGAGCGGCGGCTGGTCGTCGACCCCTGCCGAGACAAGAATGTGGAGCGGCGGTGAGTCGCCGTCCACCGCCGAGGCAGAAACCAGGAGCGGCCGTGGGTCGTCGAGCGCTGCCGGAGCCAAGGCGAGCAGTGGCGACGGGTCGTCGGATGCTGCCGAGGCCAGAGCGGGGTGCGATGGTGGGTCGTCGTGCGTCGCCGAGGCTGAGGCGTGACTCGGCGGCGGACCGTCGTCCATCGCAGGCACCGGGACCGGGAGCGGCGGCGCTTCATCAGGCGCCGCTGGGACCGATACGGCAGGCGACTGCTCGTCGTCCACCACGGGTGCAGGGACCGGGAGTGACGGCTGCGGGCCGTGTTCTGCCAAAACGTGAGCTTGGAGCGGAGGCAAGGCGTGCCCCACCGGAACATGGGCTTGGGACGGACGCACAACGTGCTCCGCCGGAACGTGAGCTTGGGACGGACGCGCAGCGTGCTCCTCCTGAACGTGAACCTGGGTCGGAAGCAGGGTGTGCTTCCCCTGAACGTGGACTTGGGACGGACGCACAACGTGCTCCGCCTGAACGTGAGCTTGGGACGGACGCACAGCGTGCTCCGCCTGAACGTGAGCTTGGGACGGACGCACAGCGTGCTCCGCCTGAACGTGAACTAGGGACGGACGCCGGACGGGCTCCGCGTGAACGTGAACTTGGGTCGGGGGCAGGATGTGCTCCGCCTGAACGTGAACTTGGTTCGGGCGCACAGCGTGCTCCGCTGGATCGGGAGCTGGGATCGCCATTGGGGCCCCGGGACGGGGCTCGGCCGCTGACGGGGAGCCGGGACACGGCTCAGCAGCTGGCGGGGAGCCGGGACTGGGCTCAGCAGCTGGCGGGGAGCCGGGACTGGGCTCAGCAGCTGGCGGGGAGCCGGGACTGGGCTCAGCAGCTGGCGGGGAGCCGGGACTGGGCTCAGCAGCTGGCGGGGAGCCGGGACTGGGCTCAGCAGCTGGCGGGAAGCCGGGACTGGGCTCAGCAGCTGGCGGGGAGCCGGGACTGGGCTCAGCAGCTGGCGGGGAGCCGGGACAGGGCTCAGCAGCTGGCGGGGAGCCGGGACAGGGCTCAGCAGCTGGCGGGGAGCCGGGACAGGGCTCAGCAGCTGGCGGGGAGCCGGGACAGGGCTCAGCAGCTGGCGGGGAGCCGGGACAGGGCTCAGCAGCTGGCGGGGAGCCGGAACGGGGCTCGGCCGCCTTCGAGGAGTCGGCACGGGACTCTGGAGGCTGCGGCTCGCATGGAGGCGGCGGGGTCCGTGCAGCGGGAGCTGCATTGGTCACTGCTGCAGGCGTGGAGGCGACAGCGGGCCGGGTGCAGCAGTCGATCCGGGCACAGCCGAACCGGGAACCCTGATCCCTGTCAGCCTGCCGCCATAGGGAATCAGGAAAACGGGAGACCTGAGGGACCGTGACTGCGGGGGCTGGTGAACGCGAGCTAGGAGAAGCCAGGGGAGCGTGATCCGGTGCTGAAACTGATGGTGAACGATGTGCGCGACGTGACCGTGACTTCCGGGATTTGGGACGTGAAGCGCGCGAGGGGGAGTGGGAGGTGGTCGCGAAAAACTCAAATGGCTCGGGGGGAGGAGGGTGACGGCTCAAAAATAACTCCGCGTTGCGCTGAGCGACTAAGAGAGTGGCAATATATTCAAAATCATAGTCGTGATCTGGATCGGAAAAAATGTGAGGGGCAAGGTGCTCAAAATCAAACTCGTGACCGGACTTACTCGAACCGTGAGGGGGTGAAAGGGCTTGGTGCTCAAAATCGTCCTCGTAATCCGAATCTATGATCAGGTGAGGGGGTATGACAGGCTGGTAATCGGTGCTGTAATCGGGGGGCAAAAGGGGAGAAACAGACGTCGAGCGAAAAATGGAACCTACTTGAAGGACACGGGGTTGGTCGGCAGGCTGAGGGGGGTTGTCCGTCCGGCGGCGTCATGAGCCTCTCGCTGGGTCCTTCTTTGGTCGGGTCATTCTGTCAGGACTCGCCGGTCGGCGAGGAGGAGGTGGACCCAAAAGGCGAGGAGGCAGAGAGGTCAGAAACATGAAGGGAATTTATTAACTGAAACAACCAGGGCAAACAATGTGGCAGGGTGAAAAATAACAAAAGACAAACTTAACGTGACCAGACTGGGAGGCAGGGCGAGGAACAACACTGAAAGACGGGAACGAAGAGGGGAACCAGAGCATGAACATGAACAAGGAGCAGAACGTGAACAAAGGTGGTCGTGGCTGTCCGTGATTTTCGGCAATGACCCGACACTGGGTTGAGAGCATGGAAGGCTTAAGTAGTCCGGTAATCAGGGGAGCAGATGGGGAGCAGGTGTGTGATCGTTGATGAGGAGCAGGTGCGTGGCTGGTGAGGGCGAGGTGCTGAGGGGAAACGCCCCTGCTCAGCTGATCAAAACAGACAGGAAAAGGCACATGGCAGGAAGGAGGGGAGAAAATAACAACAAAAACAATAACAAAAACCGCATGCATATGAAAACAATAACAAAAGGCTGTCATGCCCGACGCGGATCATGACAAGCACAACATGAACATTACAAATCAGCAATCACTGACCACTGCAAAAGGGAAAACCACATCATGGACCGGGAGAAGGGCAGGGTCATCCGCACCGAAGAGAACGAACAACAGCGCTGGATCAGAGAGGCCATTGAGATCTGCAAGCGAGGCATAAAAACCATGAACAGAGACAAGGGAGCCTTCATCCTCTCTACCACCTGGAGCAGCATCTTGGCGGAGTGAACGGACAGCGGGGGGCGTGACTTGCCTTCATTCTTGTGACAGGTAAGTCACGCCCTCATGGAACATCAGCTGATAAAGACGGGTCACAAGACACCATCATGTGACACTCTGAAGAAGGCGAAAGACTTTCGTATTGTGACATCCTCAAGGCCTAAACACTCATCCGAGCAAATATAAGGTAGATTTTGTTAACCTGCCCGGAGAAAAAAATCAACGAAAATAATTTGTATTTGTTTTAACCAGTTGGTGGCGCTACCACTGCGATCAAAAATAAGTTGGCAGCCGTCTTCAGGGCCTGAATATCCTCAAATGTGAAAAATTTCGAGAAGATGGATCATCTGAATCATTTTGCAGGAACTTTTGTTGCCACGGAGAATAATCAGACTCTGCGGCACCGTAATAGCCACGCCCTTCGAAGGAAAGTCACAAAAATAGGGATAGAGTAAGATCAATGTCTTGAGTCTTTTCTAGCCAATTTTCAATCGGATTCGTTAAAAGGGCACCGTGCAGTACGTCAAAATGTAAAAAATGATATTGATTGGCGCAAGGTGTATAACAGAATATAAACATATAGATGTCTTCAGGTACCGACTCTTTATGTACATGTGAAGTTTTGGATTTTTAGCAGCATGTGCAGGAGAGTTATTAAGCATTTTGTCCATTGCGGCGAAGGAAATCTTAAGTGAAAACTTTGAAGCCCCGCCCCCGTCATATAGTATTTCGGAAACAAAAGATTTTAGCCCCAATTTTAGCCCCAGTGTTTGTCCCAGGTCTTAAGATGCTACAGACAGAATTTTAAGGCAATCAGATGAAGCCTTTAGGATCAGGGTGCAAAAGAATGACCCCTGTAAACATGCAAAAAAGGGCAAAAGTCGGACTTTCAAAAATTCATAACTCACTTCCTGTTCATATTAGACGTTTAAAATATCAAATTTCTCGCCATGCCCGATGAGACTGCCAAGTTTGGTGAGTTTTTGTGCATGTTTCGGGGGTCAAAAATGCAATCGAACAATCGGAAAAATAATAATAATAATAATTTCTACAAAAACAACAGGGATTTCGCAGCGGTCGCTGCTCAGGCCCTAATAATAATAATAATAATAATAATAAAAGTAATAATATTTTCTACAAAAACAATAGGGACCTCGCAGCCGTCGCAGCTCGGGCCCTAATAACAATTTCTAGAAAAACAATAGGGACCTCGCAGCGGTCACTGCTCGGGCCCTAATAATAATAATAATAATAATTTCCACAAAAACAATGGGGACCTCGTAGCGGTCGCTGCTCGGGCCCTAATAATAATTTCTACATAAACAATAGGGACCTCTCAGCGGTCGCTGCTCGGGCCCCAATAATAATTTCTACACAAAGTCCATTGTGGTGACCCGCCCCCTTTTAAGTAAATTCAAAATGGCCGACTTCCTGTAAAACCTAGCTCATTGCTCCAAGAGACTTTTTTGTAGGTCTTGGTCTTATACATAGAGTGAACCCTCGCTACTTGGCGGTTCACCTTTCGCGGGTTCAGTGCTTCGCGGGTCTAAAAAATATTCGGGGGCATTGTAGTTTCGCCGAGCGGTACGACGGGGCGCTGGAGCGGTTAGACGGCCGGTGTGCGCCGAAGAAGAGCGTGGGCGAAGAGGAGAGTGGACGAAGAAGAGCACGTTCCCTCGGACACGATCGGTGGCGACGTTTCGCGCGGTTCGGACAGTACCAGAGCTCCGGCCGGCGTGCGTGGCAGTTAAGCCGTAGAGGAGAACCTTCCCCGGGCACGGGCGGTGCCAAGCGGCCCCTAAGTTTAACCGAATGGAAGCTCCGGAGGAGGAGGGCATGCTCGCGTCACAGTAAGCCGAAGAGGAGCACCTTCCCCGGGCACGGGCGGTTCCAAGCGGCCCCTAAGTTTAACCGAATGGAAGCTCCGGAGGAGGAGGGTATGCTCGCGTCACAGTAAGCCGAAGAGGAGCACCTTCCCCGGGCACGGGCGGTGCCAAGCGGCCCCTAAGTTTAACCGAATGGAAGCTCCGGGGGAGGAGGGCGGGTGTGTGTCACAGTTAAGCCGAATTGGAGCACCTCTTCCGCCCGGGCACGAGCGGAGCGCGAAGCTGTCAGTTATGAATGTATAAAAGAATAAATAAATAAATGAATAAAGAATGCCACCTTTCATTTCACAGGGCACACCGGACGGCGTACCAGCAGGTAAAAGTCGGAGTAATTAAATAAATACAAAAAGAATGGCTGGGGAATAAAAAAATAATACGTTTTAATAATAATTTGGTTTTTTTGTTATAACATGAATTTCACTCTCTCTCTCTCTCTCTCCCCGTATATATATATATATATATATATATATATATATATATATATATATATTTATTATATATATTGTATTTTCTTTTAAGCATTTTTGAAGGTGCGCCGCTACTTCGCGGATTTTCAGTTTCCGCGGGTGGTCTCGGTCCCCATTAACCGCGATAACCGAGGGTTAACTGTACTCCATAAAATTTACAAAAAGCGAGGTGAAACACTCAACCAGGGCTGCTTTTTTGAACATTTCTCGAGGGCCATGGCGAGCCATTTCAAAAAAGCTGCACAACTAACGTATAAAATATTGATAAATTTGCTCTGCCTGATGTGTGTGTCAAGTTTCACGAGTTGTCGTTCATATTTAGAACCTCATAATCAGCGTTGTTTTATTGCCAAACAGTGCAATGCCACTCCCACAACTTTTCACGAAAAAGGATGAATTTCGTATTGTGACATCCTCATGGCCGAAACAGTCCTCCGAGCATATATGAGGGCGACCTTGTTGAGTTGCACGGAGAAAAACATCCAAGAAAATAACTTTTATTAGCTTTTACCAGTTGGTGGCGCTACTACTACGATGAAAAATAAGTTGGTAGATGTCTTCAGGGCTGAAGTATCCTCAAATGTGTACAACTTCGAGAAGATAGGATCATCTGAGTCATGTTGCCGGAGCTTTTGTTGCCACAAAGTACAATCGGACTTTTCAGCACCGTAATAGCCACGCCTTTTGCCAAAACGTCACAAAACTCGGCAGAGAGTAAGATCATTGTCTTGAGTCTTTTCTGACTAATTTTCAGTCGGATTCGTCAAAAGGGCACGGTGCAGTACGTGAAAATTAAAATAAAAACAAATTTTTGATTCCACTTGGCGGCGCTGTGTGTATAACAAAATAATAACATTAAGATGTCTTCAGGTCGGGACATTTTATTTACAGGTGAAGGTTTGGATTTTTAGGAGCATGTGCAGGGGAGTTATTAAGCATTCATTTATTTGTATTAGGTTCATTTTGTCTTCTTATTATTGATATTTGACAGATTCATTAAAAGCAGACAATTATGTTTTCGGTAAATTTTTTACCTGACATGTTTCGGCGAGTCTTTCGCCTTCTTCAGAGTGTCGCATGATGGTGTCTTGAGACCCGTCTTTATCAGCTGATGTTCCATGAGGGTGTGACTTACCTGTCAAAAAAATGAAAAATCAGAGCAGTAAAAGAACAAGCACAACATGAACATTACAAATCAGCAATCACTGACCACTGCAAAAGGGAAAACCACATCATGGACCGGGAGAAGGGCAGGGTCATCCGCACAGAAGAGAACAAACAACAGCGCTGGATCAGAGAGGCCATTGAGATCTGCAAGCAAGGCATAAAAACCATGAACAGAGACAAGGGAGCCTTCATCCTCTCTACCACCTGGACCAGCATCTTGGCGGAGTTAACGGACAGCGGGGGGCGTGACTTGCCTTCATTCTTGTGACAGGTAAGTCACGCCCTCATGGAACATCAGCTGATAAAGACGGGCCACAAGACACCATCATGTGACACTCTGAAGAAGGCGAAAGACTTTCGTATTGTGACATCCTCAAGGCCTAAACACTCATCCGAGCAAATATAAGGTAGATTTTGTTAACCTGCCCGGAGAAAAACATCAACGAAAATAATTTGTATTTGTTTTAACTAGTTGGTGGCGCTACCACTGCGATCAAAAATAAGTTGGCAGCCGTCTTCAGGGCCTGAATATCCTCAAATGTGAAAAATTTCGAGAAGATGGATCATCTGAATCATTTTGCAGGAACTTTTGTTGCCACGGAGAATAATCAGACTCTGCGGCACCGTAATAGCCACGCCCTTCGAAGGAAAGTCACAAAAATAGGGATAGAGTAAGATCAATGTCTTGAGTCTTTTCTAGCCAATTTTCAATCGGATTCGTTAAAAGGGCACCGTGCAGTACGTCAAAATGTAAAAAATGATATTTATTGGCGCAAGGTGTATAACTGAATATAAACATATAGATGTCTTCAGGTACCGACTCTTTATGTACATGTGAAGTTTTGGATTTTTAGCAGCATGTGCAAGAGAGTTATTAAGCATTTTGTCCATTGCGGCGAAGGAAATCTTAAGTGAAAACTTCGAAGCCCCGCCCCCGTCATATTGTATTTCGGAAACAAAAAGTTTTAGCCCCAGTGTTTGTCCCAGGTCTTAAGATGCTACAGACAGAATTTTAAGGCAATCAGATGAAGCCTTTAGGATCAGGGTGCAAAAGAATGACCCCTGTAAACATGCAAAAAAGGGCAAAAGTCGGACTTTCAAAAATTCATAACTCACTTCCTGTTCATATTAGACGTTAAAATATCAAATTTTTCGCCATGCCCGATGAGACTGCCAAGTTTGGTGAATTTTTGTGCATGTTTCGGGGGTCAAAAATGCAATCGAACAATCGGAAAAATAATAATAATAATAATTTCTACAAAAACAATAGGGACTTCGCAGCGGTCGCTGCTCAGGCCCTAATAATAATAATAATAATAATAATAATAAAAGTAATAATATTTTCTACAAAAACAATAGGGACCTCGCAGCCGTCGCAGCTTGGGCCCTAATAACAATTTCTAGAAAAACAATAGGGACCTCGCAGCGGTCACTGCTCGGGCCCTAATAATAATAATAATAATAATTTCCACAAAAACAATGGGGACCTCGTAGCGGTCGCTGCTCGGGCCCTAATAATAATTTCTACATAAACAATAGGGACCTCGCCGCGGTCGCTGCTCGGGCCCCAATAATAATTTCTACACAAAGTCCATTGTGGTGACCCGCCCCCTTTTAAGTAAATTCAAAATGGCCGACTTCCTGTAAAACCTAGCTTATTGCTCCAAGAGACTTTTTTGTAGGTCTTGGTCTTATACATACAGTGAACCCTCGCTACTTCGCGGTTCACCTTTCGCGGGTTCAGTGCTTCGCGGGTATAAAAAATATTCGGGGGCATTGTAGTTTCGCCGAGCGGCACGACGGGGCGCTGGAGCGGTTAGACGGCCGGCGTGCGCCGAAGAAGAGCGTGGGCGAAGAGGAGAGTGGACGAAGAAGAGCACGTTCCCCCGGACACGATCGGTGACGACGTTTCGCGCGGTTCGGACCGTACCAGAGCTCCGGCCGGCGTGCGTGGCAGTTAAGCCGTAGAGGAGCACCTTCCCCGGGCACGGGCGGTGCCAAGCGGCCCCTAAGTTTAACCGAATGGAAGCTCCGGAGGAGGAGGGCATGCTCGCGTCACAGTAAGCCGAAGAGGAGCACCTTCCCCGGGCACGGGCGGTTCCAAGCGGCCCCTAAGTTTAACCGAATGGAATCTCCGGAGGAGGAGGGCATGCTCGCGACACAGTAAGCCGAAGAGGAGCACCTTCCCCGGGCACGGGCGGTGCCAAGCGGCCCCTAAGTTTAACCGAATGGAAGCTCCGGGGGAGGAGGGTGGGCGTGTGTCACAGTTAAGCCGAATTGGAGCACCTCTTCCGCCCGGGCACGAGCGGAGCGCGAAGCTGTCAGTTATGAATGAATAAATGAATAAATAAATAAAGAATGCCACCTTTCATTTCACAGGGCACACCGGACGGCGTACCAGCAGGTAAAAGTCGGAGTAATTAAATAAATACAAAAAGAATGGCTGGGGAATAAAAAAATAATACGTTTTAATAATAATTTGTTTTTTTTGTTATAACATGAATTTCACTCTCTCTCTCCCCGTATATATATATATATATATATACATATATATATATATATATATTTATTATATATATTGTATTTTCTTTTAAGCATTTTTGAAGGTGCGCCGCTACTTCGCGGATTTTCAGTTTTCGCGGGTGGTCTCTGTCCCCATTAACCGCCATAACCGAGGGTTCACTGTACTCCATAAAATTTACAAAAAGCGAGGTGAAACACTCAACCAGGGCTGCTTTTTTGAACATTTCTCGAGGGCCATGGCGAGCCATTTCAAAAAAGCTGCACAACTAACGTATAAAATATTGATAAATTTGCTCTGCCTGATGTGTGTGTAAAGTTTCACGAGTTGTCGTTCATATGTAGAACCTCATAATCAGCGTTGTTTTATTGCCGAACAGTGCAATGCCACTCCCACAACTTTACACGAAAAAGGACGAATTTCGTATTGTGACATCCTCATGGCCGAAACAGTCATCCGAGCATATATGAGGGCGACCTTGTTGAGTTGCACGGAGAAAAACATCCAAGAAAATAACTTGTATTAGCTTTTACCAGTTGGTGGCGCTACTACTACGATGAAAAATAAGTTGGTAGATGTCTTCAGGGCTGAAGTATCCTCAAATGTGTACAACTTCGAGAAGATAGGATCATCTGAGTCATGTTGCCGGAGCTTTTGTTGCCACAGAGTACAATCTGACTTTTCAGCACCGTAATAGCCATGCCTTTTGCCAAAACATCACAAAATTCGGCAGAGAGAAAGATCATTGTCTTGAGTCTTTTCTGACTAATTTTCAGTCGGATTTGTCAAAAGGGCACCGTGCAGGATGTGAAAATTAAAATAAAAACACATTTTTGATTCCACTTGGCGGCGCTGTGTGTATAACAAAATAATAACATTAAGATGTCTTCAGGTCGGGACGTTTTATTTACAGGTGAAGGTTTGGATTTTCAGGAGCATGTGCAGGGGAGTTATTAAGCATTCATTTATTTGTATTAGGTTCATTTTGTCTTCTTATTATTGATATTTGACTGATTCATTAAAAGCAGACAATTATGTTTTAGGTTAATTTTTTACCTGACATGTTTCGGCGAGTCTTTCGCCTTCTTCAGAGTGTCGCATGATGGTGTCTTGAGACCCGTCTTTATCAGCTGATGTTCCATGAGGGTGTGACTTACCTGTCAAAAAAATGAAAAATCAGAGCAGTAAAAGAACAAGCACAACATGAACATTACAAATCAGCAATCACTGACCACTGCAAAAGGGAAAACCACATCATGGACCGGGAGAAGGGCAGGGTCATCCGCACCGAAGAGAACAAACAACAGCGCTGGATCAGAGAGGCCATTGAGATCTGCAAGCGAGGCATAAAAACCATGAACAGAGACAAGGGAGCCTTCATCCTCTCTACCACCTAGAGCAGCATCTTGGCGGAGTGAACGGACAGCGGGGGTGTGACTTGCCTTCATTCTTGTGACAGGTAAGTCACGCCCTCATGGAACATCAGCTGATAAAGACGGGTCACAAGACACCATCATGTGACACTCTGAAGAAGGCGAAAGACTTTCGTATTGTGACATCCTCAAGGCCTAAACACTCATCCGAGCAAATATAAGGTAGATTTTGTGAACCTGCCCGGAGAAAAACATCAACGAAAATAATTTGTATTTGTTTTAACCAGTTGGTGGCGCTACCACTGCGATCAAAAATAAGTTGGCAGCCGTCTTCAGGGCCTGAATATCCTCAAATGTGAAAAATTTCGAGAAGATGGATCATCTGAATCATTTTGCAGGAACTTTTGTTGCCACGGAGAATAATCAGACTCTGCGGCACCGCAATAGCCACGCCCTTCGAAGGAAAGTCACAAAAATAGGGATAGAGTAAGATCAATGTCTTGAGTCTTTTCTAGCCAATTTTCAATCGGATTCGTTAAAAGGGCACCGTGCAGTACGTCAAAATGTAAAAAATTTTATTGATTGGCGCAAGGTGTATAACAGAATATAAACATATAGATGTCTTCAGGTACCGACTCTTTATGTACATGTGAAGTTTTGGATTTTTAGCAGCATGTGCAGGAGAGTTATTAAGCATTTTGTCCATTGCGGCGAAGGAAATCTTAAGTGAAAACTTTGAAGCCCCGCCCCCGTCATATAGTATTTCGGAAACAAAAGATTTTAGCCCCAGTGTTTGTCCCAGGTCTTAAGATGCTACAGACAGAATTTTAAGGCAATCAGATGAAGCCTTTAGGATCAGGGTGCAAAAGAATGACCCCTGTAAACATGCAAAAAAGGGCAAAAGTCGGACTTTCAAAAATTCATAACTCACTTCCTGTTCATATTAGACGTTAAAATATCAAATTTCTCGCCATGCCCGATGAGACTGCCAAGTTTGGTGAGTTTTTGTGCATGTTTCGGGGTCAAAAATGCGATCGTACAATCGGAAAAATAATAATAATAATAATTTCTACAAAAACAACAGGGACTTCGCAGCGGTCGCTGCTCAGGCCCTAATAATAATAATAATAATAATAATAAAAGTAATGATATTTTCTACAAAAACAATAGGGACCTCGCAGCCGTCGCAGCTCGGGCCCTAATAACAATTTCTAGAAAAACAATAGGGACCTCGCAGCGGTCACTGCTCGGGCCCTAATAATAATAATAATAATAATTTCCACAAAAACAATGGGGACCTCGTAGCGGTCGCTGCTCGGGCCCTAATAATAATTTCTACATAAACAATAGGGACCTCGCCGCGGTCGCTGCTCGGGCCCCAATAATAATTTCTACACAAAGTCCATTGTGGTGACCCGCCCCTTTTAAGTAAATTCAAAATGGCCGACTTCCTGTAAAACCTAGCTCATTGCTCCAAGAGACTTTTTTGTAGGTCTTGGTCTTATACATACAGTGAACCCTCGCTACTTCGCGGTTCACCTTTCGCGGGTTCAGTGCTTCGCGGGTATAAAAAATATTCGGGGGCATTGTAGTTTCGCCGAGCGGCACGACGGGCGCTGGAGCGGTTAGACGGCCGGCGTGCGCCGAAGAAGAGCGTGGGCGAAGAGGAGAGTGGACGAAGAAGAGCACGTTCCCCCGGACACGATCGGTGGCGACGTTTCGCGCGGTTCGGACCGTACCAAGGCTCCGGCCGGCGTGCGTGGCAGTTAAGCCGTAGAGGAGCACCGTCCCCGGGCACGGGCGGTGCCAAGCGGCCCCTAAGTTTAACCGAATGGAAGCTCCGGAGGAGGAGGGCATGCTCGCGTCACAGTAAGCCGAAGAGGAGCACCTTCCCCAGGCACGGGCGGTTCCAAGCGGCCCCTAAGTTTAACCAAATGGAAGCTCCGGAGGAGGAGGGCATGCTCGCGTCACAGTAAGCCGAAGAGGAGCACCTTTGCCGGGCACGGGCGGTTCCAAGCGGCCCCTAAGTTTAACCGAATGGAAGCTCCGGAGGAGGCGGGCATGCTCGCGTCACAGTAAGCCGAAGAGGAGCACCTTCCCCGGGCACGGGCGGTGCCAAGCGGCCCCTAAGTTTAACCGAATGGAAGCTCCGGGGGAGGAGGGCGGGCGTGTGTCACAGTTAAGCCGAATTGGAACACCTCTTCCGCCCGGACACGAACGGAGCGCGAAGCTGTCAGTTATGAATGAATAAATGAATAAATAAATAAATAATTAAAGAATGCCACCTTTCATTTCACAGGGAACACCGGACGGCGTACCAGCTGGTAAAAGTCGGAGTAATTAAATAAATACAAAAAGAATGGCTGGGGAATAAAAAAATAATACGTTTTAATAATAATTTGGTTTTTTTGTTATAACATGAATTTCACTCTCTCTCTCTCTCTCTCCCCGTATATATATATATATATATATATATATATATATATATATATATATATATATATATATTTATTATATATATTGTATTTTCTTTTAAGCATTTTTGAAGGTGCGCCGCTACTTCGCGGATTTTCAGTTTCCGCGGGTGGTCTCGGTCCCCATTAACCGCGATAACCGAGGGTTCACTGTACTCCATAAAATTTACAAAAAGCGAGGTGAAACACTCAACCAGGGCTGCTTTTTTGAACATTTCTCGAGGGCCATGGCGAGCCATTTCAAAAAAGCTGCACAACTAACGTATAAAATATTGATAAATTTGCTCTGCCTGATGTGTGTGTCAAGTTTCACGAGTTGTCGTTCATATTTAGAACCTCGTAATCAGCGTTGTTTTATTGCCAAACAGTGCAATGCCACTCCCACAACTTTTCACGAAAAAGGATGAATTTCGTATTGTGACATCCTCATGGCCGAAACAGTCCTCCGAGCATATATGAGGGCGACCTTGTTGAGTTGCACGGAGAAAAACATCCAAGAAAATAACTTGTATTAGCTTTTACCAGTTGGTGGCGCTACTACTACGATGAAAAATAAGTTGGTAGATGTCTTCAGGGCTGAAGTATCCTCAAATGTGTACAACTTCGAGAAGATAGGATCATCTGAGTCATGTTGCCGGAGCTTTTGTTGCCACAGAGTACAATCGGACTTTTCAGCACCGTAATAGCCACGCCTTTTGCCAAAACGTCACAAAATTCGGCAGAGAGTAAGATCATTGTCTTGAGTCTTTTCTGACTAATTTTCAGTCGGATTCGTCAAAAGGGCACCGTGCAGTATGTGAAAATTAAAATAAAAACAAATTTTTGATTCCACTTGGCAGCGCTGTGTGTATAACAAAATAATAACATTAAGATGTCTTCAGGTCGGGACATTTTATTTACAGGTGAAGGTTTGGATTATTAGGAGCATGTGCAGGGGAGTTATTAAGCATTCATTTATTTGTATGAGGTTCATTTTGTCTTCTTATTATTGATATTTGACAGATTCATTAAAAGCAGACAATTATGTTTTAGGTAAATGTTTTACCTGACATGTTTCGGCGAGTCTTTCGCCTTCTTCAGAGTGTCGCATGATGGTGTCTTGAGACCCGTCTTTATCAGCTTATGTTCCATGAGGGTGTGAATTACCTGTCAAAAAAATGAAAAATCATAGCAGTAAAAGAACAAGCACAACATGAATATTACAAATCAGCAATCACTGACCACTGCAGAAGGGAAAACCACATCATGGACCGGGAGAAGGGCAGGGTCATCCGCACCGAAGAGAACAAACAACAGCGCTGGATCAGAGAGGCCATTGAGATCTGCAAGCGAGGCATAAAAACCATGAACAGAGACAAGGGAGCCTTCATCCTCTCTACCACCTGGAGCAGCATCTTGGCGGAGTGAACGGACAGCGGGGGGTGTGACTTGCCTTCATTCTTGTGACAGGTAAGTCACGCCCTCATGGAACATCAGCTGATAAAGACGGGTCACAAGACACCATCATGTGACACTCTGAAGAAGGCGAAAGACTTTCGTATTGTGACATCCTCAAGGCCTAAACACTAATCCGAGCAAATATAAGGTAGATTTTGTGAACCTGCCCGGAGAAAAACATCAACGAAAATAATTTGTATTTGTTTTACCAGTTGGTGGCGCTACCACTGCGATCAAAAATAAGTTGGCAGCCGTCTTCAGGGCCTGAATATCCTCAAATGTGAAAAATTTCGAGAAGATGGATCATCTGAATCATTTTGCAGGAACTTTTGTTGCCACGGAGAATAATCAGACTCTGCGGCACCGCAATAGCCACGCCCTTCGAAGGAAAGTCACAAAAATAGGGATAGAGTAAGATCAATGTCTTGAGTCTTTTCTCGCCAATTTTCAATCGGATTCGTTAAAAGGGCACCGTGCAGTACGTCAAAACGTAAAAAATGATATTGATTGGCGCAAGGTGTATAACAGAATATAAACATATAGATGTCTTCAGGTACCGACTCTTTATGTACATGTGAAGTTTTGGATTTTTAGCAGCATGTGCAGGAGAGTTATTAAGCATTTTGTCCATTGCGGCGAAGGAAATCTTAAGTGAAAACTTTGAAGCCCCGCCCCCGTCATATAGTATTTCGGAAACAAAAGATTTTAGCCCCAGTGTTTGTCCCAGGTCTTAAGATGCTACAGACAAAATTTTAAGGCAATCAGATGAAGCCTTTAGGATCAGGGTGCAAAAGAATGACCCCTGTAAACATGCAAAAAAGAGCAAAAGTCGGACTTTCAAAAATTCATAACTCACTTCCTGTTCATATTAGACGTTTAAAATATCAAATTTCTCGCCATGCCCGATGAGACTGCCAAGTTTGGTGAGTTTTTGTGCATGTTTCGGGGGTCAAAAATGCGATCGAACAATCGGAAAAATAATAATAATAATAATTTCTACAAAAACAACAGGGACTTCGCAGCGGTCGCTGCTCAGGCCCTAATAATAATAATAATAATAATATTAAAAAAAGTAATAATATTTTCTAGAAAAACAATAGGGACCTCGCAGCGGTCACTGCTCGGGCCCTAATAATAATAATAATAATAATTTCCACAAAAACAATGGGGACCTCGTAGCGGTCGCTGCTCGGCCCTAATAATAATTTCTACATAAACAATAGGGACCTCGCCGCGGTCGCTGCTCGGGCCCCAATAATAATTTCTACACAAAGTCCATTGTGGTGACCCGCCCCCTTTTAAGTAAATTCAAAATGGCCGACTTCCTGTAAAACCTAGCTCATTGCTCCAAGAGACTTTTTTGTAGGTCTTGGCCTTATACATACAGTGAACCCTCGCTACTTCGCGGTTCACCTTTCGCGGGTTCAGTGCTTCGCGGGTATAAAAAATATTCGGGGGCATTGTAGTTTCGCCGAGCGGCACGACGGGCGCTGGAGCGGTTAAACGGCCGGCGTGCGCCGAAGAAGAGCGTGGGCGAAGAGGAGATTGGACGAAGAAGAGCACGTTCCCCCGGACACGATCGGTGGCAACGTTTCGCGCGGTTCGGACCGTACCAGAGCTCCGGCCGGCGTGCGTGGCAGTTAAGCCGTAGAGGAGCACCTTCCCCGGGCACGGGCGGTGCCAAGCGGCCCCTAAGTTTAACCGAATGGAAGCTCCGGAGGAGGAGGGCATGCTCGCGTCACAGTAAGCCGAAGAGGAGCACCTTCCCCGGGCACGGGCGGTTCCAAGCGGCCCCTAAGTTTAACCGAATGGAAGCTCCGGAGGAGGAGGGCATGCTCGCGTCACAGTAAGCCGAAGAGGAGCACCTTCGCCGGGCACGGGCGGTTCCAAGCGGCCCCTAAGTTTAACCGAATGGAAGCTCCGGAGGAGGAGGGCATGCTCGCGACACAGTAAGCCGAAGAGGAGCACCTTCCCCGGGCACGGGCGGTGCCAAGCGGCCCCTAAGTTTAACCGAATGGAAGCTCCGGGGGAGGAGGGCGGGCGTGTGTCACAGTTAAGCCGAATTGGAACACCTCTTCCGCCCGGGCACGAACGGAGCGCGAAGCTGTCAGTTATGAATGAATAAATGAATAAATAAATAAATAAATAAAGAATGCCACCTTTCATTTCACAGGGCACACCGGACGGCGTACCAGCAGGTAAAAGTCGGAGTAATTAAATAAATACAAAAAGAATGGCTGGGGAATAAAAAAATAATACGTTTTAATAATAATTTGGTTTTTTTGTTATAACATGAATTTCACTCTCTCTCTCTCTCCTCGTATATATATATATATATATATAAATATATATATATATATATATATTTATATATTTATTATATATATTGTATTTTTTTTTAAGCATTTTTGAAGGTGCGCCGCTACTTCGCGGATTTTCAGTTTTTGCGGGTGGTCTCGGTCCCCATTATAATATAATAATAATAATATAATATTCCCTTTATTAGTCCCACAATGGGGAAATTTGAGATTCGAACCCAGGCCTCGTGGGGAGACTGGGTCCTGAACGCGGCGCCTTAGACCACTCGGCCATCCTGGCAGCCATAATAATACTAATATTGTCATGACCCGTGTCTGCCACGTCAGTGTTTTTGTTGTTATTTTCTTCCCTCCTTCCTGCCATGTGCCTTTTGTTATTGTTTTCATCACCTCCCTGCCATGTGCCTTTGTTATTGTTTTCGTTCTCACCAGCTACGCACCTGTTCCTAGTCATCATCACGCACCTGTTCCTAGTCATCATCACGCACCTGCTTCCCATCTGCTCCCCTAAGTACCCGGACTATTTAAACCTTCCAGACCGACAACGCAGTGTCGGGTCATTACCCTGTTTGCCTCCTGTTGCCACGTCACCTCGGACTCTCACGACTTGCGCTTCGCTCCCGTTGTTGTACTTGTCTTCGTTCCCTGTCCGCCTGGCTCGTTCCCGTCTCGTGTTTGGTCCTTGTCATCGTCCAGTTAGTCTCGTTCAGTTGCCTGTGTTGTTTCTTTGCCCACGCCCCGTTGTTCGTCCCCACCAAGCTCCACAATAAATCTCCTTAAAGCTTCACCTACCCCTGCTTCCTCGCTTCTTGGGTCCACCTCCTCATCGCCGCAAGGCGACTCCTGACAGAATGACCCGACCTCGAAAGAAGGACCCAGCGAGGGGCTCGCGGCGGCGTCATGGACACCGCCGCACGGACCCCCCCCACCAACCCGCCGATCAGCTCAGCGCCACGTCTGCCACGCTCCCCGCTTCCCCAGATTACGAGGACTTGTTCGAAAAGACCGCCTACCTTTTGGACTCCCGCCGCGCTGAGCTGGGGGCACGACTGGCCCAGATAGCGGAGCAGGTGGCCTCGATCGCGGAGAAGGGCGCCGCCGCGGTACCACCCCGGGAGGCTATCATGGAGCTGACAGCTCAGATGGCGGAGCTGGAGGTCAAGATGGTGGAGAGCATGAGGCTGGCACAGCTGGCCGACCGACAGCTGGCTGAAAGGGGTCCCGCCTCCACGTCATCTGCCGCAACCCACGTCGCCTCCACGCCAGCTGCAGCAACCCACGTCGCCTCCACGTCAGAAGCAGCAACCCACGTCGCCTCCACGTCAGCTGCAGCAACCCATGCAGCCCCCACGTCAGCTGCACCGACCGTGCAGCCTCCGGTGCCTGCCCCTCACCAGCCTGCCGACCAGCCCCGTACCTCGTCTTCGTTTCACGGTAACGCCCTCGACTTCCCTCCCAACCTTCCTCCCCACTGTACCATTGATTCCGATTCCGACGACAATTTTGATCACCAGGCCAATTCACCCACTCACGCTTTAGTTGATAATGATTTAGCAGAAGTTTTTGAGCACTACGCCCCGCACGTTTTTGTCGACTCGGATCACGAGTACGATGCCGACTACATTTACGCCTTGTTAGACGCTCAGCGCACCCCGGACACAGTTAGTACCAGTCACCTTCTTCCCCCCGAACCATTCCTGACACCCTTTTCGTTCGAGTCTTTCAAGACCACCTCCCACTCCACCTCGCGCGCTTCACGTCCAAAATCTCGGAAGTCACGGTCACGTCGCACACCTCGTTCACCATCGGTTTCAGCACCTGCTCACGTTCCCCTGGCACCCCCTAGCTCGCGTTCACCAGCCCCTGTATCCGTGGTCCCTCGTGTTCCCCGTTCCCCTGATTCCCTATGGCGGCAGGCTGATAGGGATCAGGGCCCCCGGTTCGGCTGTGCCCGGACCGACTGCTGCATCCGGCCCTCTGTCGCCCCCTCGCCAGCTGCTGAGCCCTTTTCCGGCTCCTCCCCAGCTGCTGAGCCCCGTTCCGGCTCCCCGCCAGCTGCTGAGCCCCGTTCCAGCTCCCCGCCAGCTGCTGAGCCCCGTCCCGGCTCCCCGCCAGCTGCTGAGCCCTGTTCCGGCTCCTCCCCAGCTGCCGAGCCCCGTCCCGGCTCCTCGACAGCTGATGAGCCCCGTTCCGGCTCCCCACCAGCTGCTGAGCCCCGTTCCGGCTCCCCACCAGCTGCTGAGTCCTGTCCCGGCTCCCCGCCAGCTGTTGAGTCCCGTCCCGACTCCCCGCCAGCTGCTGAGTCCCGTCCCGGCTCCCTGCCAGCTGCTGAGCCCCGTCCCGGCTCCCCGCCAGCTGCTGAGCCCTGTTCCGGCTCCTCCCCAGCTGTTGAGTCCCGTCCCGGCTCCCCGCCAGCGGATGAGTCCCGTTCCGGCTCCTCGCCAGCTGATAAGCCCCGTCCCGGTTCCCCCCGAGCTGCTGGGGCCCGTTCTGGCCTCCCGAGAGCTGCTGACCCCCATTCCGGCGCCTCGCCAGCGCTTCAAGTCCCTGTTCCGGCGGAGCACGTCCTGCTTCCGCCACCAGTCCCTGTTCCGGCGGAGCACGTCCTGCGTCCGCCACAAGTCCCTGTTCCGGCAGAGCACGCCCTGCGTCCGCCACCAGTCCCTGTTCCGGCGGAGCACGTCCTGCGTCCGCCACAAATCCCTGTTCTGGCGGAGCACGTCCTGCGTCCGCCACAAGTCCCTGTTCCGGCGGAGCACGACCTGCGTCCGCCACAAGTCCCTGTTCCGGCGGAGCACGCCCTGCGTCCGCCACAAGTCCCTGTTCCGGCGGAGCACGCCCTGCGTCCGCCACAAGTCCCTGTTCCGGCGGAGCACGCCCTGCGTCCGCCACAAGTCCCTGTTCCGGCGGAGCACGCCCTGCGTCCGCCACAAGTCCCTGTTCCGGCGGAGCACGCCCTGCGTCCGCCACAAGTCCCTGTTCCGGCGGAGCACGCCCTGCGTCCGCCACAAGTCCCTGTTCCGGCGGAGCACGCCCTGCGTCCGCCACAAGTCCCTGTTCCGGCGGAGCACGCCCTGCGTCCGCCACCAGTCCCTGTTCTGGCGGAGCACGCTCTGTGTCCGCCACAAGTCCCTGTTCTGGCGGAGCACGCACTGCGTCCGCCACCAGTCCCTGTTCCGGCGGAGCACTCCATGCGTCCGCCCCAAGTCCCTGTTCCGGCGGAGCACGCCATGCCTCCGCCACAAGTCCCTGTTCCGGCGGAGCACTCCATGCGTCCGCTCCAAGTCCCTGTTCCGGCGGAGCACGCCATGCCTCCGCCACCAGTCCCTGTTCTGGCGGAGCACGTCCTGCGTCCGCCACCAGTCCCTGTTCCGGCGGAGCACGCCATGCGTCCGCCACAAGTCTCTATCCCGGCGGAGCACGTTCTGCGTCCGCCCCCAGTCCCTGTTCCGGCGGAGCAGGCCCCGCGTCCGCCACAAGTCCCAGTTCTGGCGGAGCACGCCCTGCGTCCGTCACAAGTCCCTGTTGCAGCGGGGCACGCCCTGCGTCCGCTACCAGTCCCGGTCCCCGCTGCGCCCGGCCCGCCGCAGCTCCAAATCCCTGCTTCGGCGGTGCCAGACGGCCCGCCGCCAACCCAATTCCCTGTCCCGGCGGCGCCCGAGGACACGCCATTGCTTCCCGTCACTGCCTCGGCGGTGCTCGACGATCCGCCGTCGCCCCAAGCTCCTTTTTCGGCGGAACTCGACGATTCGCCGGCGCTCCAGTTTCCTGCCTGGGCGGTGGACGACGACCCGCCGTCGCTTCTCGTCTCTGTCACAGCGGCTCCCGACGAAGCGCCGCCGCTCCACGTTCCTGTCTCAGCGGGGTTGGAGGACCAGCCGCCGTGCCACGTTCCGGTCTCGGCGGGGTTCGAGGACCAGCCGCCGCTCCACGTTCCGGTCTCGGCGGGGTTCGAGGACCAGCCGCCGCTCCACGTTCCTGTCTCGGCGGGGTTCGAGGACCAGCCGCCACTCCACGTTCCTGTCCCGGCGGGGTGCGATGACCTGCCGCCGCTCCACGTTCCTGTCCCGGCGGGGTGCGATGACCTGCCGCCGCTCCACGCTCCTGTCTCAGCGGGGTTGGAGGACCAGCCGCCGTGCCACGTTCCGGTCTCGGCGGGGTTTGAGGACCAGCCGCCGCTCCACGTTCCTGTCTCGGCGGGGTTCGAGGACCAGCCGCCGCTCCACGTTCCTGTCCCGGCGGGGTTCAATGACCTGCCGCCGCTCCACGTTCCTGTCTCAGCGGGGTTGGAGGACCAGCCGCCGTGCCACGTTCCTGTCTCGGCGGGGTTGGAGGACCAGCCGCCGTGCCACGTTCCGGTCTCGGCGGGGTTCGAGGACCAGCCGCCGCTCCACGTTCCTGTCTCAGCGGGGTTGGAGGACCAGCCGCCGTGCCACGTTCCGGTCTCGGCGGGGTTCGAGGACCAGCCGCCGCTCCACGTTCCTGTCTCGGCGGGGTTCGAGGACCAGCCGCCGCTCCACGTTCCTGTCCCGGCGGGGTTCGATGACCTGCCGCCACTCCACGTTCCTGTCTCAGCGGGGTTGGAGGACCAGCCGCCGTGCCACGTTCCGGTCTCGGCGGGGTTCGAGGACCAGCCGCCGCTCCACGTTCCTGTCTCGGCGGGGTTCGAGGACCAGCCGCCGCTCCACGTTCCTGTCTCGGCGGGGTTCGAGGACCAGCCGCCGCTCCACGTTCCTGTCTCGGCGGGGTTCGACGACCAGCCGCCGCTCCACGTTCTTGACTCGGCGGGGCTGGACGACCAGCCGCCGCTCCACGTTCCGGTCTCGGGTACGCCCGGACGTCCGCCTGAGTGTTCACGGGTGGACTTGTTGATCGGGCCTCCCGGACGCCCGCCTGAATGGCCCCGTCGGGACTCGCTGGTCTGGCCCCCTGGACATCCGCCAGACCGGCCTAGTTCGCGGGCCTTGGTCCCACCTACCGGCCCCCTTCCGCCCACCCTCGTTCTTGGACTTGATTTCATTTTTGACTGTTTTCGTTTGGGACGTCTGGAAGCCGTCCCTTGAGGGGGGGGTACTGTCATGACCCGTGTCTGCCACGTCAGTGTTTTTGTTGTTATTTTCTTCCCTCCTTCCTGCCATGTGCCTTTTGTTATTGTTTTCATCACCTCCCTGCCATGTGCCTTTGTTATTGTTTTCGTTCTCACCAGCTACGCACCTGTTCCTAGTCATCATCACGCACCTGTTCCTAGTCATCATCACGCACCTGCTTCCCATCTGCTCCCCTAAGTACCCGGACTATTTAAACCTTCCAGACCGACAACGCAGTGTCGGGTCATTACCCTGTTTGCCTCCTGTTGCCACGTCACCTCGGACTCTCACGACTTGCGCTTCGCTCCCGTTGTTGTACTTGTCTTCGTTCCCTGTCCGCCTGGCTCGTTCCCGTCTCGTGTTTGGTCCTTGTCATCGTCCAGTTAGTCTCGTTCAGTTGCCTGTGTTGTTTCTTTGCCCACGCCCCGTTGTTCGTCCCCACCAAGCTCCACAATAAATCTCCTTAAAGCTTCACCTACCCCTGCTTCCTCGCTTCTTGGGTCCACCTCCTCATCGCCGCAAGGCGACTCCTGACAAATATTCCCTTTATTAGTCCCACAATGGGGAAATTCAAGATTCGAACCCAGGCCTCCTGGGGAGACTGGGTCCTGAACGCGGCGCCTTAGACCACTCGGCCATCCTGGCAGCCAAAGAAATCATGCGAGGCACATCAGGTGGGGATCGAACCCGCGCCGATAATACGTGCTTGCACTGCAATTCTTGTCATTGACCATTCGACCATTTTAACATTAACCGCGATAACCGAGGGTTCACTGTACTCCATAAAATTTACAAAAAGCGAGGTGAAACACTCAACCAGGGCTGCTTTTTTGAACATTTCTCGAGGGCCATGGCGAGCCATTTCAAAAAAGCTGCACAACTAACGGATAAAATATTGATAAATTTGCTCTGCCTGATGTGTGTGTAAAGTTTCACGAGTTGTCGTTCATATTTAGAACCTCATAATCAGCGTTGTTTTATTGCCGAACAGTGCAATGCCACTCCCACAACTTTTCACGAAAAAGGATGAATTTCGTATTGTGACATCCTCATGGCCGAAACAGTCATCCGAGCATATATGTGGGCGACCTTGTTGAGTTGCACGGAGAAAAACATCCAAGAAAATAATTTGTATTAGCTTTTACCAGTTGGTGGCGCTACTACTACGATGAAAAATAAGTTGGTAGATGTCTTCAGGGCTGAAGTATCCTCAAATGTGTACAACTTCGAGAAGATAGGATCATCTGAGTCATGTTGCCGGAGCTTTTGTTGCCACAAAGTACAATCGGACTTTTCAGCACCGTAATTGCCACGCCTTTTGCCAAAACGTCACAAAACTCGGCAGAGAGTAAGATCATTGTCTTGAGTCTTTTCTGACTAATTTTCAGTCGGATTCGTCAAAAGGGCACCGTGCAGTACGTGAAAATTAAAATAAAAACAAATTTTTGATTCCACTTGGCGGCGCTGTGTGTATAACAAAATAATAACATTAAGATGTCTTCAGGTCGGGACGTTTTATTTACAGGTGAAGGTTTGGATTTTTAGGAGCATGTGCAGGGGAGTTATTAAGCATTCATTTATTTGTATTAGGTTCATTTTGTCTTCTTATTATTGATATTTGACAGATTCATTAAAAGCAGACAATTATGTTTTAGGTTAATTTTTTACCTGACATGTTTCGGCGAGTCTTTCGCCTTCTTCAGAGTGTCGCATGATGGTGTCTTGAGACCCGTCTTTATCAGCTGATGTTCCATGAGGGTGTGACTTACCTGTCAAAAAAATGAAAAATCAGAGCAGTAAAAGAACAAGCACAACATGAATATTACAAATCAGCAATCACTGACCACTGCAAAAGGGAAAACCACATCATGGACCGGGAGAAGGGCAGGGTCATCCGCAACGAAGAGAACAAACAACAGCGCTGGATCAGAGAGGCCATTGAGATCTGCAAGCGAGGCATAAAAACCATGAACAGAGACAAGGGAGCCTTCATCCTCTCTACCACCTGGAGCAGCATCTTGGCGGAGTGAACGGACAGCGGGGGGCGTGACTTGCCTTCATTCTTGTGACAGGTAAGTCACGCCCTCATGGAACATCAGCTGATAAAGACGGGTCACAAGACACCATCATGTGACACTCTGAAGAAGGCGAAAGACTTTCATATTGTGACATCCTCAAGGCCTAAACACTCATCCGAACAAACATAAGGTAGATTTTGTTAACCTGCCCGGAGAAAAACATCAACGAAAATAATTTGTATTTGTTTTAACCAGTTGGTGGCGCTACCACTGCGATCAAAAATAAGTTGGCAGCCGTCTTCAGGGCCTGAATATCCTCAAATGTGAAAAATTTCGAGAAGATGGATCATCTGAATCATTTTGCAGGAACTTTTGTTGCCACGGAGATTAATCAGACTCTGCGGCACCGTAATAGCCACGCCCTTCGAAGGAAAGTCACAAAAATAGGGATAGAGTAAGATCAATGTCTTGAGTCTTTTCTAGCCAATTTTCAATCGGATTCGTTAAAAGGGCACCGTGCAGTACGTCAAAATGTATAAAATTATATTGATTGGCGCAAGGTGTATAACTGAATATAAACATATCGATGTCTTCAGGTACCGACTCTTTATGTACATGTGAAGTTTTGGATTTTTAGCAGCATGTGCAGGAGAGTTATTAAGCATTTTGTCCATTGCGGCGAAGGAAATCTTAAGTGAAAACTTCGAAGCCCCGCCCCCGTTCATATAGTATTTCGGAAACAAAAGATTTTAGCCCCAGTGTTTGTCCCAGGTCTTAAGATGCTACAGACAGAATTTTAAGGCAATCAGATGAAGCCTTTAGGATCAGGGTGCAAAAGAATGACCCCTGTAAACATGCAAAAAAGGGCAAAAGTCGGACTTTCAAAAATTCATAACTCACTTCCTGTTCATATTAGACGTTAAAATATCAAATTTTTCGCCATGCCCGATGAGACTGCCAAGTTTGGTGAATTTTTGTGCATGTTTCGGGGGTCAAAAATGCGATCGAACAATCGGAAAAATAATAATAATAATAATTTCTACAAAAACAATAGGGACTTCGCAGCCGTCGCAGCTCGGGCCCTAATAACAATAGGGACCTCGCAGCGGTCACTGCTCGGGCCCTAATAATATTAATAATAATAATTTCCACAAAAACAATGGGGACCTCGTAGCGGTCGATGCTCGGGCCCTAATAATAATTTCTACATAAACAATAGGGACCTCGCCGCGGTCGCTGCTCGGGCCCCAATAATAATTTCTACACAAAGTCCATTGTGGTGACCCGCCCCCTTTTAAGTAAATTCAAAATGGCCGACTTCCTGTAAAACCTAGCTCATTGCTCCAAGAGACTTTTTTGTAGGTCTTGGTCTTATACATACAGTGAACCCTCGCTACTTCGCGGTTCACCTTTCGCGGGTTCAGTGCTTCGCGGGTATAAAAAATATTCGGGGGCATTGTAGTTTCGCCGAGCGGCACGACGGGGCGCTGGAGCGGTTAGACGGCCGGCGTGCGCCGAAGAAGAGCGTGGGCGAAGAGGAGAGTGGACGAAGAAGAGCACGTTCCCCCGGACACGATCGGTGGCGACGTTTCGCGCGGTTCGGACCGTACCAGAGCTCCGGCCGGCGTGCGTGGCAGTTAAGCCGTAGAGGAGCACCTTCCCCGGGCACGGGCGGTGCCAAGCGGCCCCTACGTTTAACCGAATGGAAGCTCCGGAGGAGGAGGGCATGCTCGCGTCACAGTAAGCCGAAGAGGAGCACCTTCCCCGGGCACGGGCGGTTCCAAGCGGCCCCTAAGTTTAACCGAATGGAAGCTCCGGAGGAGGAGGGCATGCTCGCGACACAGTAAGCCGAAGAGGAGCACCTTCCCCGGGCACGGCGGTGCCAAGCGGCCCCTAAGTTTAACCGAATGGAAGCTCCGGGGGAGGAGGGTGGGCGTGTGTCACAGTTAAGCCGAATTGGAGCACCTCTTCCGCCCGGGCACGAGCGGAGCGCGAAGCTGTCAGTTATGAATGAATAAATGAATAAATAAATAAATAAATAAAGAATGGCACCTTTCATTGCACAGGGCACACCGGACGGCGTACCAGCAGGTAAAAGTCGGAGTAATTAAATAAATACAAAAAGAATGGCTGGGGAATAAAAAAATAATACGTTTTAATAATAATTTGTTTTTTTTGTTATAACATGAATTTCACTCTCTCTCTCCCCGTATATATATATATATATATATATATATATTGTATTTTTTTTTAAAGCATTTTTGAAGGTGCGCCGCTACTTCGCGGATTTTCAGTTTTCGCGGGTGGTCTCGGTCCCCATTAACCGCGATAACCGAGGGTTCACTGTACTCCATAAAATTTACAAAAAGCGAGGTGAAACACTCAACCAGGGCTGCTCTGCATGTTGTGCTGGGCCACCTGGAACAACAGCGGAGCTATGCAAGGATGCTCTTTGTGGACTACAGCTCGGCATTCAACACAATCATCCCAGACATCCTCGTCGCCAAACTGGACACTCTCGGCCTCCCTGCCCTCACACACATCTGGATTAAGGACTTTCTGACCAACAGACCCCAGACTGTGTTGCTCGGCCCCTACACGTCCTCCACCCTCATGGTGAGCACCGGTTCCCCCCAAGGATGCGTGCTGAGCCCTCTCCTGTACGCCCTCTACACCTACGACTGCAGCCCGGCCCACGGCAACAACACCATCGTCAAGTTTGCTGACGACACGACAGTGGTCGGTCTGATCTCGGAAGGTGACGAGACAGCCTACAGAGAGGAGGTAGGGAGACTGACAACTTGGTGCAAGGACAACAGACTGCACCTTAACTCTGCTAAAACAAAGGAGATTGTCGTCGACTTCAGGAGGAACAAGACGCTGCCGCACCCCTCTGCATCGAAGGCGTGTGTGTGGAGAGGGTCCACACGTTCAAGTTCCTGGGAGTACAGATCTCCGATGACCTTTCTTGGAGTCACAACACCACAGCAGTGGTAAAGAAGGTCCGCCAACGTCTGCACTTCCTGAGAGTCCTCAGGAAATTCAACCTGGACAGGAAGCTGCTGCTGGCCTTCTACCACTCGTCCATCGAGAGCCTGCTGACGTACTGTGTCTCCACCTGGTACAGCGGCTGCACTGAGGCGGACAGAGTGAGGCTCCAGAGGAAAGTCAAAACAGCGCAAAGGATTATTGGCTGCCCTCTCCCCTCGCTGTCGGACATCTACACCGCCCGGTGCCTCAGAGGGGCTCTCAACATCGTCAAAGACAATACCCACCCAAACTCACACCTGTTCGACCGGTTGCCCTCTGGCAGGCGCTACAGATGCATCAAATCAAGGACCAATAGACTGAGAAACAGTTTCTTTCCGAGAGCCATCTCCATACTGAACTCTCACACACACACGAGACCACCCTAACCTTGCAAAACAGCATTGTGATGTGTTTCTATATGCCCTATTCAGTACTGAATTCCATTGCACTGTCTTATTTATTTATCTAATTTATATATTGTCTGTATTATTGTTGTATTGCACTGGAGAGGGGAGCCCTCTAATCTCGTTGCACACTTGAGTACAATGACAATAAAGGGATTTCTATTTCTATTCTATTCTTTTTTTAACTTTTCTCGAGGGCCAAGGCGAGCCATTTCAAAAAAGCTGCACAACTAACGTATAAAATATTGATAAATTTGCTCTGCCTGATGTGTGTGTAAAGTTTCACGAGTTGTCGTTCATATTTAGAACCTCATAATCAGCGTTGTTTTATTGCCGAACAGTGCAATGCCACTCCCACAACTTTTCACGAAAAAGGATGAATTTCGTATTGTGACATCCTCATGGCCGAAACAGTCATCCGAGCATATATGAGGGCGACCTTGTTGAGTTGCACGGAGAAAAACATCCAAGAAAATAACTTGTATTAGCTTTTACCAGTTGGTGGCGCTACTACTACGATGAAAAATAAGTTGGTAGATGTCTTCAGGGCTGAAGTATCCTCAAATGTGTACAACTTCGAGAAGATAGGATCATCTGAGTCATGTTGCCGGAGCTTTTGTTGCCACAAAGTACAATCGGACTTTTCAGCACCGTAATAGCCACGCCTTTTGCCAAAACGTCACAAAATTCGGCAGAGAGTAAGATCATTGTCTTGAGTCTTTTCTGACTAATTTTCAGTCGGATTCGTCAAAAGGGCACCGTGCAGTACGTGAAAATTAAAATAAAAACACATTTTTGATTCCACTTGGCGGCGCTGTGTGTATAACAAAATAATAACATTAAGATGTCTTCAGGTCGGGACGTTTTATTTACAGGTGAAGGTTTGGATTTTTAGGAGCATGTGCAGGGGCGTTATTAAGCATTCATTTATTTGTATTAGGTTCATTTTGTCTTCTTATTATTGATATTTGACTGATTCATTAAAAGCAGACAATTATGTTTTAGGTTAATTTTTTACCTGACATGTTTCGGCGAGTCTTTCGCCTTCTTCAGAGTGTCGCATGATGGTGTCTTGAGACCCGTCTTTATCAGCTGATGTTCCATGTGGGTGTGACTTACCTGTCAAAAAAATGAAAAATCAGAGCAGTAAAAGAACAAGCACAACATGAACATTACAAATCAGCAATCACTGACCACTGCAAAAGGGAAAACCACATCATGGACCGGGAGAAGGGCAAGGTCATCCGCACCGAAGAGAACAAACAACAGCGCTGGATCAGAGAGGCCATTGAGATCTGCAAGCGAGGCATAAAAACCATGAACAGAGACAATCCTCTCTACCACCTGGAGCAGCATCTTGGCGGAGTGAACGGACAGCGGGGGGCGTGACTTGCCTTCATTCTTGTGACAGGTAAGTCACGCCCTCATGGAACATCAGCTGATAAAGACGGGTCACAAGACACCATCATGTGACACTCTGAAGAAGGCGAAAGACTTTCGTATTGTGACATCCTCAAGGCCTAAACACTCATCCGAGCAAATATAAGGTAGATTTTGTTAACCTGCCCGGAGAAAAAAATCAACGAAAATAATTTGTATTTGTTTTAACCAGTTGGTGGCGCTACCACTGCGATCAAAAATAAGTTGGCAGCCGTCTTCAGGGCCTGAATATCCTCAAATGTGAAAAATTTCGAGAAGATGGATCATCTGAATCATTTTGCAGGAACTTTTGTTGCCACGGAGAATAATCAGACTCTGCGGCACCGTAATAGCCACGCCCTTCGAAGGAAAGTCACAAAAATAGGGATAGAGTAAGATCAATGTCTTGAGTCTTTTCTAGCCAATTTTCAATCGGATTCGTTAAAAGGGCACCGTGCAGTACGTCAAAATGTAAAAAATTATATTGATTGGCGCAAGGTGTATAACAGAGTATAAACATATAGATGTCTTCAGGTACCGACTCTTTATGTACATGTGAAGTTTTGGATTTTTAGCAGCATGTGCAGGAGAGTTATTAAGCATTTTGTCCATTGCGGCGAAGGAAATCTTAAGTGAAAACTTTGAAGCCCCGCCCCCGTCATATAGTATTTCGGAAACAAAAGATTTTAGCCCCAATTTTAGCCCCAGTGTTTGTCCCAGGTCTTAAGATGCTACAGACAGAATTTTAAGGCAATCAGATGAAGCCTTTAGGATCAGGGTGCAAAAGAATGACCCCTGTAAACATGCAAAAAAGGGCAAAAGTCGGACTTTCAAAAATTCATAACTCACTTCCTGTTCATATTAGACGTTTAAAATATCAAATTTCTCCCCATGCCCGATGAGACTGCCAAGTTTGGTGAGTTTTTGTGCATGTTTCGGGGGTCAAAAATGCAATCGAACAATCGGAAAAATAATAATAATAATAATTTCTACAAAAACAACAGGGACTTCGCAGCGGTCGCTGCTCAGGCCCTAATAATAATAATAATAATAATAATAAAAGTAATAATATTTTCTACAAAAACAATAGGGACCTCGCAGCCGTCGCAGCTCGGGCCCTAATAACAATTTCTAGAAAAACAATAGGGACCTCACAGCGGTCACTGCTCGGGCCCTAATAATAATAATAATAATAATTTCTACAAAAACAATAGGGACCTCGCCGCGGTCGCTGCTCGGGCCCTAATTATAATTTCTACACAAAGTCCATTGTGGTGACCCGCCCCCTTTTAAGTAAATTCAAAATGGCCGACTTCCTGTAAAACCTAGCTCATTGCTCCAAGAGACTTTTTTGTAGGTCTTGGTCTTATACATACAGTGAACCCTCGCTACTTGGCGGTTCACCTTTCGCGGGTTCAGTGCTTCGCGGGTCTAAAAAATATTCGGGGGCATTGTAGTTTCGCCGAGCGGCACGACGGGGCGCTGGAGCGGTTAGACGGCCGGTGTGCGCCGAAGAAGAGCGTGGGCGAAGAGGAGAGTGGACGAAGAAGAGCACGTTCCCCCGGACACGATCGGTGGCGACGTTTCGCACGGTTCGGACAGTACCAGAGCTCCGGCCGGCGTGCGTGGCAGTTAAGCCGTAGAGGAGAACCTTCCCCGGGCACGGGCGGTGCCAAGCGGCCCCTAAGTTTAACCGAATGGAAGCTCCGGAGGAGGAGGGCATGCTCGCGTCACAGTAAGCCGAAGAGGAGCACCTTCCCCGGGCACGGGCGATTCCAAGCGGCCCCTAAGTTTAACCGAATGGAAGCTCCGGAGGAGGAGGGCATGCTCGCGTCACAGTAAGCCGAAGAGGAGCACCTTCCCCGGGCACGGGCGGTGCCAAGCGGCCCCTAAGTTTAACCGAATGGAAGCTCCGGGGGAGGAGGGCGGGTGTGTGTCACAGTTAAGCCGAATTGGAGCACCTCTTCCGCCCGGGCACGAGCGGAGCGCGAAGCTGTCAGTTATGAATGTATAAAAGAATAAATAAATAAATGAATAAAGAATGCCACCTTTCATTTCACAGGGCACACCGGACGGCGTACCAGCAGATAAAAGTCGGAGTAATTAAATAAATACAAAAAGAATGGCTGGGGAATAAAAAAATAATACGTTTTAATAATAATTTGGTTTTTTTGTTATAACATGAATTTCACTCTCTCTCTCCCCGTATATATATATATATATATATATATATATATATATATATATATATATATATATATATTTATATATTTATTATATATATTGTATATTTTTTTAAGCATTTTTGAAGGTGCGCCGCTACTTCGCGGATTTTCAGTTTTCGCGGGTGGTCTCTGTCCCCATTAACCGCGATTACCGAGGGTTCACTGTACTCCATAAAATTTACAAAAAGCGAGGTGAAACACTCAACCAGGGCTGCTTTTTTTAACATTTCTCGAGGGCCATGGCGAGCCATTTCAAAAAAGCTGCACAACTAACGTATAAAATATTGATAAATTTGCTCGGCCTGATGTGTGTGTAAAGTTTCACGAGTTGTCGTTCACATTTAGAACCTCATAATCAGCGTTGTTTTATTGCCGAACAGTGCAATGCCACTCCCACAACTTTACACGAAAAAGGACGAATTTCGTATTGTGACATCCTCATGGCCGAAACAGTCATCCGAGCATATATGAGGGCGACCTTGTTGAGTTGCACGGGGAAAAACATCCAAGAAAATAACTTGTATTAGCTTTTACCAGTTGGTGGCGCTACTACTACGATGAAAAATAAGTTGGTCGATGTCTTCAGGGCTGAAGTATCCTCAAATGTGTACAACTTCGAGAAGATAGGATCATCTGAGTCATGTTGCCGGAGCTTTTGTTGCCACAGAGTACAATCTGACTTTTCAGCACCGTAATAGCCACGCCTTTTGCCAAAACGTCACAAAATTCGGCAGAGAGAAAGATCATTGTCTTGAGTCTTTTCTGACTAATTTTCAGTCGGATTTGTCAAAAGGGCACCGTGCAGGATGTGAAAATTAAAATAAAAACACATTTTTGATTCCACTTGGCGGCGCTGTGTGTAGAACAAAATAATAACATTAAGATGTCTTCAGGTCGGGACGTTTTATTTACAGGTGAAGGTTTGGATTTTCAGGAGCATGTGCAGGGGAGTTATTAAGCATTCACTTATTTGTATTAGGTTCATTTTGTCTTCTTATTATTGATATTTGACTGATTCATTAAAAGCAGACAATTATGTTTTAGGTTAATTTTTTACCTGACATGTTTCGGCGAGTCTTTCGCCTTCTTCAGAGTGTCGCATGATGGTGTCTTGAGACCCGTCTTTATCAGCTGATGTTCCATGAGGGTGTGACTTACCTGTCAAAAAAATGAAAAATCAGAGCAGTAAAAGAACAAGCACAACATGAACATTACAAATCAGCAATCACTGACCACTGCAAAAGGGAAAACCACATCATGGACCGGGAGAAGGGCAGGGTCATCCGCACCGAAGAGAACAAACAACAGCGCTGGATCAGAGAGGCCATTGAGATCTGCAAGCGAGGCATAAAAACCATGAACAGAGACAAGGGAGCCTTCATCCTCTCTACCACCTAGAGCAGCATCTTGGCGGAGTGAACGGACAGCGGGGGGTGTGACTTGCCTTCATTCTTGTGACAGGTAAGTCACGCCCTCATGGAACATCAGCTGATAAAGACGGGTCACAAGACACCATCATGTGACACTCTGAAGAAGGCGAAAGACTTTCGTATTGTGACATCCTCAAGGCCTAAACACTCATCCGAGCAAATATAAGGTAGATTTTGTGAACCTGCCCGGAGAAAAACATCAACGAAAATAATTTGTATTTGTTTTAACCAGTTGGTGGCGCTACCACTGCGATCAAAAATAAGTTGGCAGCCGTCTTCAGGGCCTGAATATCCTCAAATGTGAAAAATTTCGAGAAGATGGATCATCTGAATCATTTTGCAGGAACTTTTGTTGCCACGGAGAATAATCAGACTCTGCGGCACCGCAATAGCCACGCCCTTCGAAGGAAAGTCACAAAAATAGGGATAGAGTAAGATCAATGTCTTGAGTCTTTTCTAGCCAATTTTCAATCGGATTCGTTAAAAGGGCACCGTGCAGTACGTCAAAATGTAAAAAATGTTATTGATTGGCGCAAGGTGTATAACAGAATATAAACATATAGATGTCTTCAGGTACCGACTCTTTATGTACATGTGAAGTTTTGGATTTTTAGCAGCATGTGCAGGAGAGTTATTAAGCATTTTGTCCATTGCGGCGAAGGAAATCTTAAGTGAAAACTTTGAAGCCCCGCCCCCGTCATATAGTATTTCGGAAACAAAAGATTTTAGCCCCAGTGTTTGTCCCAGGTCTTAAGATGCTACAGACAGAATTTTAAGGCAATCAGATGAAGCCTTTAGGATCAGGGTGCAAAAGAATGACCCCTGTAAACATGCAAAAAAGGGCAAAAGTCGGACTTTCAAAAATTCATAACTCACTTCCTGTTCATATTAGACGTTAAAATATCAAATTTCTCGCCATGCCCGATGAGACTGCCAAGTTTGGTGAGTTTTTGTGCATGTTTCGGGGTCAAAAATGCGATCGTACAATCGGAAAAATAATAATAATAATAATTTCTACAAAAACAACAGGGACTTCGCAGCGGTCGCTGCTCAGGCCCTAATAATAATAATAATAATAATAATAAAAGTAATGATATTTTCTACAAAAACAATAGGGACCTCGCAGCCGTCGCAGCTCGGGCCCTAATAACAATTTCTAGAAAAACAATAGGGACCTCGCAGCGGTCACTGCTCGGGCCCTAATAATAATAATAATAATAATTTCCACAAAAACAATGGGGACCTCGTAGCGGTCGCTGCTCGGGCCCTAATAATAATTTCTACATAAACAATAGGGACCTCGCCGCGGTCGCTGCTCGGGCCCCAATAATAATTTCTACACAAAGTCCATTGTGGTGACCCGCCCCTTTTAAGTAAATTCAAAATGGCCGACTTCCTGTAAAACCTAGCTCATTGCTTCAAGAGACTTTTTTGTAGGTCTTGGTCTTATACATACAGTGAACCCTCGCTACTTCGCGGTTCACCTTTCGCGGGTTCAGTGCTTCGCGGGTATAAAAAATATTCGGGGGCATTGTAGTTTCGCCGAGCGGCACGACGGGCGCTGGAGCGGTTAGACGGCCGGCGTGCGCCGGAGAAGAGCGTGGGCGAAGAGGAGAGTGGACGAAGAAGAGCACGTTCCCCCGGACACGATCGGTGGCGACGTTTCGCGCGGTTCGGACCGTACCAAGGCTCCGGCCGGCGTGCGTGGCAGTTAAGCCGTAGAGGAGCACCGTCCCCGGGCACGGGCGGTGCCAAGCGGCCCCTAAGTTTAACCGAATGGAAGCTCCGGAGGAGGAGGGCATGCTCGCGTCACAGTAAGCCGAAGAGGAGCACCTTCCCCAGGCACGGGCGGTTCCAAGCGGCCCCTAAGTTTAACCAAATGGAAGCTCCGGAGGAGGAGGGCATGCTCGCGTCACAGTAAGCCGAAGAGGAGCACCTTTGCCGGGCACGGGCGGTTCCAAGCGGCCCCTAAGTTTAACCGAATGGAAGCTCCGGAGGAGGCGGGCATGCTCGCGTCACAGTAAGCCGAAGAGGAGCACCTTCCCCGGGCACGGGCGGTGCCAAGCGGCCCCTAAGTTTAACCGAATGGAAGCTCCGGGGGAGGAGGGCGGGCGTGTGTCACAGTTAAGCCGAATTGGAACACCTCTTCCGCCCGGACACGAACGGAGCGCGAAGCTGTCAGTTATGAATGAATAAATGAATAAATAAATAAATAATTAAAGAATGCCACCTTTCATTTCACAGGGAACACCGGACGGCGTACCAGCTGGTAAAAGTCGGAGTAATTAAATAAATACAAAAAGAATGGCTGGGGAATAAAAAAATAATACGTTTTAATAATAATTTGGTTTTTTTGTTATAACATGAATTTCACTCTCTCTCTCTCTCTCTCCCCGTATATATATATATATATATATATATATATATATATATATATATATATATATATATATATATATATATATATATATATTTATTATATATATTGTATTTTCTTTTAAGCATTTTTGAAGGTGCGCCGCTACTTCGCGGATTTTCAGTTTCCGCGGGTGGTCTCGGTCCCCATTAACCGCGATAACCGAGGGTTCACTGTACTCCATAAAATTTACAAAAAGCGAGGTGAAACACTCAACCAGGGCTGCTTTTTTGAACATTTCTCGAGGGCCATGGCGAGCCATTTCAAAAAAGCTGCACAACTAACGTATAAAATATTGATAAATTTGCTCTGCCTGATGTGTGTGTCAAGTTTCACGAGTTGTCGTTCATATTTAGAACCTCATAATCAGCGTTGTTTTATTGCCAAACAGTGCAATGCCACTCCCACAACTTTTCACGAAAAAGGATGAATTTCGTATTGTGACATCCTCATGGCCGAAACAGTCCTCGGAGCATATATGAGGGCGACCTTGTTGAGTTGCACGGAGAAAAACATCCAAGAAAATAACTTGTATTAGCTTTTACCAGTTGGTGGCGCTACTACTACGATGAAAAATAAGTTGGTAGATGTCTTCAGGGCTGAAGTATCCTCAAATGTGTACAACTTCGAGAAGATAGGATCATCTGAGTCATGTTGCCGGAGCTTTTGTTGCCACAGAGTACAATCGGACTTTTCAGCACCGTAATAGCCACGCCTTTTGCCAAAACGTCACAAAATTCGGCAGAGAGTAAGATCATTGTCTTGAGTCTTTTCTGACTAATTTTCAGTCGGATTCGTCAAAAGGGCACCGTGCAGTACGTGGAAATTAAAATAAAAACAAATTTTTGATTCCACTTGGCGGCGCTGTGTGTATAACAAAATAATAACATTAAGATGTCTTCAGGTCGGGACATTTTATTGACAGGTGAAGGTTTGGATTATTAGGAGCATGTGCAGGGGAGTTATTAAGCATTCATTTATTTGTATGAGGTTAATTTTGTCTTCTTATTATTGATATTTGACAGATTCATTAAAAGCAGACAATTATGTTTTAGGTAAATGTTTTACCTGACATGTTTCGGCGAGTCTTTCGCCTTCTTCAGAGTGTCGCATGATGGTGTCTTGAGACCCGTCTTTATCAGCTTATGTTCCATGAGGGTGTGAATTACCTGTCAAAAAAATGAAAAATCATAGCAGTAAAAGAACAAGCACAACATGAATATTACAAATCAGCAATCACTGACCACTGCAGAAGGGAAAACCATATCATGGACCGGGCGAAGGGCAGGGTCATCCGCACCGAAGAGAACAAACAACAGCGCTGGATCAGAGAGGCCATTGAGATCTGCAAGCGAGGCATAAAAACCATGAACAGAGACAAGGGAGCCTTCATCCTCTCTACCACCTGGAGCAGCATCTTGGCGGATTGAACGGACAGCGGGGGGTGTGACTTGCCTTCATTCTTGTGACAGGTAAGTCACGCCCTCATGGAACATCAGCTGATAAAGACGGGTCACAAGACACCATCATGTGACACTCTGAAGAAGGCGAAAGACTTTCGTATTGTGACATCCTCAAGGCCTAAACACTAATCCGAGCAAATATAAGGTAGATTTTGTGAACCTGCCCGGAGAAAAACATCAACGAAAATAATTTGTATTTGTTTTACCAGTTGGTGGCGCTACCACTGCGATCAAAAATAAGTTGGCAGCCGTCTTCAGGGCCTGAATATCCTCAAATGTGAAAAATTTCGAGAAGATGGATCATCTGAATCATTTTGCAGGAACTTTTGTTGCCACGGAGAATAATCAGACTCTGCGGCACCGCAATAGCCACGCCCTTCGAAGGCAAGTCACAAAAATAGGGATAGAGTAAGATCAATGTCTTGAGTCTTTTCTCGCCAATTTTCAATCGGATTCGTTAAAAGGGCACCGTGCAGTATGTCAAAACGTAAAAAATGATATTGATTGGCGCAAGGTGTATAACAGAATATAAACATATAGATGTCTTCAGGTACCGACTCTTTATGTACATGTGAAGTTTTGGATTTTTAGCAGCATGTGCAGGAGAGTTATTAAGCATTTTGTCCATTGCGGCGAAGGAAATCTTAAGTGAAAACTTTGAAGCCCCGCCCCCGTCATATAGTATTTCGGAAACAAAAGATTTTAGCCCCAGTGTTTGTCCCAGGTCTTAAGATGCTACAGACAAAATTTTAAGGCAATCAGATGAAGCCTTTAGGATCAGGGTGCAAAAGAATGACCCCAGTAAACATGCAAAAAAGGGCAAAAGTCGGACTCTCAAAAATTCAAAACTCACTTCCTGTTCATATTAGACGTTAAAATATCAAATTTCTCGCCATGCCCGATGAGACTGCCAAGTTTGGTGAGTTTTTGTGCATGTTTCGGGGGTCAAAAATGCGATCGAACAATCGGAAAAATAATAATAATAATAATTTCTACAAAAACAACAGGGACTTCGCAGCGGTCGCTGCTCAGGCCCTAATAATAATAATAATAATAATAATAAAAAAAGTAATAATATTTTCTAGAAAAACAATAGGGACCTCGCAGCCGTCGCAGCTCGGGCCCGAATAACAATTTCTAGAAAAACAATAGGGACCTCGCAGCGGTCACTGCTCGGGCCCTAATAATAATAATAATAATAATTTCCACAAAAACAATGGGGACCTCGTAGCGGTCGCTGCTCGGGCCCTAATAATAATTTCTACATAAACAATAGGGACCTCGCCGCGGTCGCTGCTCGGGCCCCAATAATAATTTCTACACAAAGTCCATTGTGGTGACCCGCCCCCTTTTAAGTAAATTCAAAATGGCCGACTTCCTGTAAAACCTAGCTCATTGCTCCAAGAGACTTTTTTGTAGGTCTTGGCCTTATACATACAGTGAACCCTCGCTACTTCGCGGTTCACCTTTCGCGGGTTCAGTGCTTCGCGGGTATAAAAAATATTCGGGGGCATTGTAGATTCGCCGAGCGGCACGACGGGCGCTGGAGCGGTTAAACGGCCGGCGTGCGCCGAAGAAGAGCGTGGGCGAAGAGGAGATTGGACGAAGAAGAGCACGTTCCCCCGGACACGATCGGTGGCGACGTTTCGCGCGGTTCGGACCGTACCAGAGCTCCGGCCGGCGTGCGTGGCAGTTAAGCCGTAGAGGAGCACCTTCCCCGGGCACGGGCGGTGCCAAGCGGCCCCTAAGTTTAACCGAATGGAAGCTCCGGAGGAGGAGGGCATGCTCGCGTCACAGTAAGCCGAAGAGGAGCACCTTCCCCGGGCACGGGCGGTTCCAAGCGGCCCCTAAGTTTAACCGAATGGAAGCTCCGGAGGAGGAGGGCATGCTCGCGACACAGTAAGCCGAAGAGGAGCACCTTCCCCGGGCACGGGCGGTGCCAAGCGGCCCCTAAGTTTAACCGAATGGAAGCTCCGGGGGAGGAGGGCGGGCGTGTGTCACAGTTAAGCCGAATTGGAACACCTCTTCCGCCCGGGCACGAACGGAGCGCGAAGCTGTCAGTTATGAATGAATAAATGAATAAATAAATAAATAAATAAAGAATGCCACCTTTCATTTCACAGGGCACACCGGACGGCGTACCAGCAGGTAAAAGTCGGAGTAATTAAATAAATACAAAAAGAATGGCTGGGGAATAAAAAAATAATACGTTTTAATAATAATTTGGTTTTTTTGTTATAACATGAATTTCACTCTCTCTCTCTCTCCTCGTATATATATATATATATATATATATATATAAATATATATATATATATATATTTATTATATATATTGTATTTTTTTTTAAGCATTTTTGAAGGTGCGCCGCTACTTCGCGGATTTTCAGTTTTTGCGGGTGGTCTCGGTCCCCATTATAATATAATAATAATAATATAATATTCCCTTTATTAGTCCCACAATGGGGAAATTTGAGATTCGAACCCAGGCCTCGTGGGGAGACTGGGTCCTGAACGCGGCGCCTTAGACCACTCGGCCATCCTGGCAGCCAAAGAAATCATGCGAGGCACATCAGGTGGGGATCGAACCCGCGCCGATAATACGTGCTTGCACTGCAATTCTTGTCATTGACCATTCGACCATTTTAACATTAACCGCGATAACCGAGGGTTCACTGTACTCCATAAAATTTACAAAAAGCGAGGTGAAACACTCAACCAGGGCTGCTTTTTTGAACATTTCTCGAGGGCCATGGCGAGCCATTTCAAAAAAGCTGCACAACTAACGTATAAAATATTGATAAATTTGCTCTGCCTGATGTGTGTGTAAAGTTTCACGAGTTGTCGTTCATATTTAGAACCTCATAATCAGCGTTGTTTTATTGCCGAACAGTGCAATGCCACTCCCACAACTTTTCACGAAAAAGGATGAATTTCGTATTGTGACATCCTCATGGCCGAAACAGTCCTCGGAGCATATATAGGGCGACCTTGTTGAGTTGCACGGAGAAAAACATCCAAGAAAATAATTTGTATTAGCTTTTACCAGTTGGTGGCGCTACTACTACGATGAAAAATAAGTTGGTAGATGTCTTCAGGGCTGAAGTATCCTCAAATGTGTACAACTTCGAGAAGATAGGATCATCTGAGTCATGTTGCCGGAGCTTTTGTTGCCACAAAGTACAATCGGACTTTTCAGCACCGTAATAGCCACGCCTTTTGCCAAAACGTCACAAAATTCGGCAGAGAGTAAGATCATTGTCTTGAGTCTTTTCTGACAAATTTTCAGTCGGATTCGTCAAAAGGGCACCGTGCAGTACGTGAAAATTAAAATAAAAACACATTTTTGATTCCACTTGGCGGCGCTGTGTGTATAACAAAATAATAACATTAAGATGTCTTCAGGTCGGGACGTTTTATTTACAGGTGAAGGTTTGGATTTTTAGGAGCATGTGCAGGGGAGTTATTAAGCATTCATTTATTTGTATTAGGTTCATTTTGTCTTCTTATTATTGATATTTGACAGATTCATTAAAAGCAGACAATTATGTTTTAGGTTAATTTTTTACCTGACATGTTTCGGCGAGTCTTTCGCCTTCTTCAGAGTGTCGCATGATGGTGTCTTGAGACCCGTCTTTATCAGCTGATGTTCCATGAGGGTGTGACTTACCTGTCAAAAAAATGAAAAATCAGAGCAGTAAAAGAACAAGCACAACATGAATATTACAAATCAGCAATCACTGACCACTGCAAAAGGGAAAACCACATCATGGACCGGGAGAAGGGCAGGGTCATCCGCAACGAAGAGAACAAACAACAGCGCTGGATCAGAGAGGCCATTGAGATCTGCAAGCGAGGCATAAAAACCATGAACAGAGACAAGGGAGCCTTCATCCTCTCTACCACCTGGAGCAGCATCTTGGCGGAGTGAACGGACAGCGGGGGGCGTGACTTGCCTTCATTCTTGTGACAGGTAAGTCACGCCCTCATGGAACATCAGCTGATAAAGACGGGTCACAAGACACCATCATGTGACACTCTGAAGAAGGCGAAAGACTTTCGTATTGTGACATCCTCAAGGCCTAAACACTCATCCGAGCGAATATAAGGTAGATTTTGTGAACCTGCCCGGAGAAAAACATCAACGAAAATAATTTGTATTTGTTTTAACCAGTTGGTGGCGCTACCACTGCGATCAAAAATAAGTTGGCAGCCGTCTTCAGGGCCTGAATATCCTCAAATGTGAAAAATTTCGAGAAGATGGATCATCTGAATCATTTTGCAGGAACTTTTGTTGCCACGGAGAATAATCAGACTCTGCGGCACCGTAATAGCCACGCCCTTCGAAGGAAAGTCACAAAAATAGGGATAGAGTAAGATCAATGTCTTGAGTCTTTTCTAGCCAATTTTCAATCGGATTCGTTAAAAGGGCACCGTGCAGTACGTCAAAATGTAAAAAATGTTATTGATTGGCGCAAGGTGTATAACAGAATATAAACATATAGATGTCTTCAGGTACCGACTCTTTATGTACATGTGAAGTTTTGGATTTTTAGCAGCATGTGCAGGAGAGTTATTAAGCATTTTGTCCATTGCGGCGAAGGAAATCTTAAGTGAAAACTTTGAAGCCCCGCCCCCGTCATATAGTATTTCGGAAACAAAAGATTTTAGCCCCAGTGTTTGTCCCAGGTCTTAAGATGCTACAGACAGAATTTTAAGGCAATCAGATGAAGCCTTTAGGATCAGGGTGCAAAAGAATGACCCCTGTAAACATGCAAAAAAGGGCAAAAGTCGGACTTTCAAAAATTCATAACTCACTTCCTGTTCATATTAGACGTTAAAATATCAAATTTCTCGCCATGCCCGATGAGACTGCCAAGTTTGGTGAGTTTTTGTGCATGTTTCGGGGTCAAAAATGCGATCGTACAATCGGAAAAATAATAATAATAATAATTTCTACAAAAACAACAGGGACTTCGCAGCGGTCGCTGCTCAGGCCCTAATAATAATAATAATAAAAGTAATAATATTTTCTACAAAAACAATAGGGACCTCGCAGCCGTCGCAGCTCGGGCCCTAATAACAATTTCTAGAAAAACAATAGGGACCTCGCAGCGGTCACTGCTCGGGCCCTAATAATAATAATAATAATAATTTCCACAAAAACAATGGGGACCTCGTAGCGGTCGCTGCTCGGGCCCTAATAATAATTTCTACATAAACAATAGGGACCTCGCCACGGTCGCTGCTCGGGCCCCAATAATAATTTCTACACAAAGTCCATTGTGGTGACCCGCCCCTTTTAAGTAAATTCAAAATGGCCGACTTCCTGTAAAACCTAGCTCATTGCTCCAAGACACTTTTTTGTAGGTCTTGGTCTTATACATACAGTGAACCCTCGCTACTTCGCGGTTCACCTTTCGCGGGTTCAGTGCTTCGCGGGTATAAAAAATATTCGGGGGCATTGTAGTTTCGCCGAGCGGCACGACGGGCGCTGGAGCGGTTAGACGGCCGGCGTGCGCCGAAGAAGAGCGTGGGCGAAGAGGAGAGTGGACGAAGAAGAGCACGTTCCCCCGGACACGATCGGTGGCGACGTTTCGCGCGGTTCGGACCGTACCAGGGCTCCGGCCGGCGTGCGTGGCAGTTAAGCCGTAGAGGAGCACCGTCCCCGGGCACGAGCGGTGCCAAGCGGCCCCTAAGTTTAACCGAATGGAAGCTCCGGAGGAGGAGGGCATGCTCGCGTCACAGTAAGCCGAAGAGGAGCACCTTCCCCAGGCACGGGCGGTTCCAAGCGGCCCCTAAGTTTAACCAAATGGAAGCTCCGGAGGAGGAGGGCATGCTCGCGTCACAGTAAGCCGAAGAGGAGCACCTTTGCCGGGCACGGGCGGTTCCAAGCGGCCCCTAAGTTTAACCGAATGGAAGCTCCGGAGGAGGCGGGCATGCTCGCGTCACAGTAAGCCGAAGAGGAGCACCTTCCCCGGGCACGGCCGGTGCCAAGCGGCCCCTAAGTTTAACCGAATGGAAGCTCCGGGGGAGGAGGGCGGGCGTGTGTCACAGTTAAGCCGAATTGGAACACCTCTTCCGCCCGGACACGAACGGAGCGCGAAGCTGTCAGTTATGAATGAATAAATGAATAAATAAATAAATAATTAAAGAATGCCACCTTTCATTTCACAGGGAACACCGGACGGCGTACCAGCAGGTAAATGTCGGAGTAATTAAATAAATACAAAAAGAATGGCTGGGGAATAAAAAAATAATACGTTTTAATAATAATTTGGTTTTTTTGTTATAACATGAATTTCACTCTCTCTCCCCGTATATATATATATATATATATATATATATATATATATTTATTATATATATTGTATTTTCTTTTAAGCATTTTTGAAGGTGCGCCGCTACTTCGCGGATTTTCAGTTTCCGCGGGTGGTCTCGGTCCCCATTAACCGCGATAACCGAGGGTTCACTGTACTCCATAAAATTTACAAAAAGCGAGGTGAAACACTCAACCAGGGCTGCTTTTTTGAACATTTCTCGAGGGCCATGGCGAGCCATTTCAAAAAAGCTGCACAACTAACGTATAAAATATTGATAAATTTGCTCTGCCTGATGTGTGTGTCAAGTTTCACGAGTTGTCGTTCATATTTAGAACCGCATAATCAGCGTTGTTTTATTGCCAAACAGTGCAATGCCACTCCCACAACTTTTCACGAAAAAGGATGAATTTCGTATTGTGACATCCTCATGGCCGAAACAGTCCTCCGAGCATATATGAGGGCGACCTTGTTGAGTTGCACGGAGAAAAACATCCAAGAAAATAACTTTTATTAGCTTTTACCAGTTGGTGGCGCTACTACTACGATGAAAAATAAGTTGGTAGATGTCTTCAGGGCTGAAGTATCCTCAAATGTGTACAACTTCGAGAAGATAGGATCATCTGAGTCATGTTGCCGGAGCTTTTGTTGCCACAAAGTACAATCGGACTTTTCAGCACCGTAATAGCCACGCCTTTTGCCAAAACGTCACAAAACTCGGCAGAGAGTAAGATCATTGTCTTGAGTCTTTTCTGACTAATTTTCAGTTGGATTCGTCAAAAGGGCACGGTGCAGTACGTGAAAATTAAAATAAAAACAAATTTTTGATTCCACTTGGCGGCGCTGTGTGTATAACAAAATAATAACATTAAGATGTCTTCAGGTCGGGACATTTTATTTACAGGTGAAGGTTTGGATTTTTAGGAGCATGTGCAGGGGAGTTATTAAGCATTCATTTATTTGTATTAGGTTCATTTTGTCTTCTTATTATTGATATTTGACAGATTCATTAAAAGCAGACAATTATGTTTTCGGTAAATTTTTTACCTGACATGTTTCGGCGAGTCTTTCGCCTTCTTCAGAGTGTCGCATGATGGTGTCTTGAGACCCGTCTTTATCAGCTGATGTTCCATGAGGGTGTGACTTACCTGTCAAAAAAATGAAAAATCAGAGCAGTAAAAGAACAAGCACAACATGAACATTACAAATCAGCAATCACTGACCACTGCAAAAGGGAAAACCACATCATGGACCGGGAGAAGGGCAGGGTCATCCGCACAGAAGAGAACAAACAACAGCGCTGGATCAGAGAGGCCATTGAGATCTGCAAGCAAGGCATAAAAACCATGAACAGAGACAAGGGAGCCTTCATCCTCTCTACCACCTGGACCAGCATCTTGGCGGAGTTAACGGACAGCGGGGGGCGTGACTTGCCTTCATTCTTGTGACAGGTAAGTCACGTCCTCATGGAACATCAGCTGATAAAGACGGGCCACAAGACACCATCATGTGACACTCTGAAGAAGGCGAAAGACTTTCGTATTGTGACATCCTCAAGGCCTAAACACTCATCCGAGCAAATATAAGGTAGATTTTGTTAACCTGCCCGGAGAAAAACATCAACGAAAATAATTTGTATTTGTTTTAACCAGTTGGTGGCGCTACCACTGCGATCAAAAATAAGTTGGCAGCCGTCTTCAGGGCCTGAATATCCTCAAATGTGAAAAATTTCGAGAAGATGGATCATCTGAATCATTTTGCAGGAACTTTTGTTGCCACGGAGAATAATCAGACTCTGCGGCACCGTAATAGCCACGCCCTTCGAAGGAAAGTCACAAAAATAGGGATAGAGTAAGATCAATGTCTTGAGTCTTTTCTAGCCAATTTTCAATCGGATTCGTTAAAAGGGCACCGTGCAGTACGTCAAAATGTGAAAAATGATATTTATTGGCGCAAGGTGTATAACTGAATATAAACATATAGATGTCTTCAGGTACCGACTCTTTATGTACATGTGAAGTTTTGGATTTTTAGCAGCATGTGCAAGAGAGTTATTAAGCATTTTGTCCATTGCGGCGAAGGAAATCTTAAGTGAAAACTTCGAAGCCCCGCCCCCGTCATATTGTATTTCGGAAACAAAAAGTTTTAGCCCCAGTGTTTGTCCCAGGTCTTAAGATGCTACAGACAGAATTTTAAGGCAATCAGATGAAGCCTTTAGGATCAGGGTGCAAAAGAATGACCCCTGTAAACATGCAAAAAAGGGCAAAAGTCGGACTTTCAAAAATTCATAACTCACTTCCTGTTCATATTAGACGTTTAAAATATCAAATTTCTCGCCATGCCCGATGAGACTGCCAAGTTTGGTGAGTTTTTGTGCATGTTTCGGGGGTCAAAAATGCAATCGAACAATCGGAAAAATAATAATAATAATAATTTCTACAAAAACAACAGGGACTTCGCAGCGGTCGCTGCTCAGGCCCTAATAATAATAATAATAATAATAATAATAAAAGTAATAATATTTTCTACAAAAACAATAGGGACCTCGCAGCCGTCGCAGCTCGGGCCCTAATAACAATTTCTAGAAAAACAATAGGGACCTCGCAGCGGTCACTGCTCGGGCCCTAATAATAATAATAATAATAATTTCTACAAAAACAATAGGGACCTCGCCGCGGTCGCTGCTCGGGCCCCAATTATAATTTCTACACAAAGTCCATTGTGGTGACCCGCCCCCTTTTAAGTAAATTCAAAATGGCCGACTTCCTGTAAAACCTAGCTCATTGCTCCAAGAGACTTTTTTGTAGGTCTTGGTCTTATACATACAGTGAACCCTCGCTACTTGGCGGTTCACCTTTCGCGGGTTCAGTGCTTCGCGGGTCTAAAAAATATTCGGGGGCATTGTAGTTTCGTCGAGCGGCACGACGGGGCGCTGGAGCGGTTAGACGGCCGGTGTGCGCCGAAGAAGAGCGTGGGCGAAGAGGAGAGTGGACGAAGAAGAGCACGTTCCCCCGGACACGATCGGTGGCGACGTTTCGCGCGGTTCGGACAGTACCAGAGCTCCGGCCGGCGTGCGTGGCAGTTAAGCCGTAGAGGAGAACCTTCCCCGGGCACGGGCGGTGCCAAGCGGCCCCTAAGTTTAACCGAATGGAAGCTCCGGAGGAGGAGGGCATGCTCGCGTCACAGTAAGCCGAAGAGGAGCACCTTCCCCGGGCACGGGCGATTCCAAGCGGCCCCTAAGTTTAACCGAATGGAAGCTCCGGAGGAGGAGGGCATGCTCGCGTCACAGTAAGCCGAAGAGGAGCACCTTCCCCGGGCACGGGCGGTGCCAAGCGGCCCCTAAGTTTAACCGAATGGAAGCTCCGGGGGAGGAGGGCGGGTGTGTGTCACAGTTAAGCCGAATTGGAGCACCTCTTCCGCCCGGGCACGAGCGGAGCGCGAAGCTGTCAGTTATGAATGTATAAAAGAATAAATAAATAAATGAATAAAGAATGCCACCTTTCATTTCACAGGGCACACCGGACGGCGTACCAGCAGATAAAAGTCGGAGTAATTAAATAAATACAAAAAGAATGGCTGGGGAATAAAAAAATAATACGTTTTAATAATAATTTGGTTTTTTTGTTATAACATGAATTTCACTCTCTCTCTCCCCGTATATATATATATATATATATATATATATATATATATATATATATATATATATATATATATATATATATATATATATATATATATATATATATATATATATATTTATATATTTATTATATATATTGTATATTTTTTTAAGCATTTTTGAAGGTGCGCCGCTACTTCGCGGATTTTCAGTTTTCGCGGGTGGTCTCTGTCCCCATTAACCGCGATTACCGAGGGTTCACTGTACTCCATAAAATTTACAAAAAGCGAGGTGAAACACTCAACCAGGGCTGCTTTTTTTAACATTTCTCGAGGGCCATGGCGAGCCATTTCAAAAAAGCTGCACAACTAACGTATAAAATATTGATAAATTTGCTCGGCCTGATGTGTGTGTAAAGTTTCACGAGTTGTCGTTCATATTTAGAACCTCATAATCAGCGTTGTTTTATTGCCGAACAGTGCAATGCCACTCCCACAACTTTACACGAAAAAGGACGAATTTCGTATTGTGACATCCTCATGGCCGAAACAGTCATCCGAGCATATATGAGGGCGACCTTGTTGAGTTGCACGGAGAAAAACATCCAAGAAAATAACTTGTATTAGCTTTTACCAGTTGGTGGCGCTACTACTACGATGAAAAATAAGTTGGTAGATGTCTTCAGGGCTGAAGTATCCTCAAATGTGTACAACTTCGAGAAGATAGGATCATCTGAGTCATGTTGCCGGAGCTTTTGTTGCCACAGAGTACAATCTGACTTTTCAGCACCGTAATAGCCACGCCTTTTGCCAAAACGTCACAAAATTCGGCAGAGAGAAAGATCATTGTCTTGAGTCTTTTCTGACTAATTTTCAGTCGGATTTGTCAAAAGGGCACCGTGCAGGATGTGAAAATTAAAATAAAAACACATTTTTGATTCCACTTGGCGGCGCTGTGTGTATAACAAAATAATAACATTAAGATGTCTTCAGGTCGGGACGTTTTATTTACAGGTGAAGGTTTGGATTTTCAGGAGCATGTGCAGGGGAGTTATTAAGCATTCATTTATTTGTATTAGGTTCATTTTGTCTTCTTATTATTGATATTTGACTGATTCATTAAAAGCAGACAATTATGTTTTAGGTTAATTTTTTACCTGACATGTTTCGGCGAGTCTTTCGCCTTCTTCAGAGTGTCGCATGATGGTGTCTTGAGACCCGTCTTTATCAGCTGATGTTCCATGAGGGTGTGACTTACCTGTCAAAAAAATGAAAAATCAGAGCAGTAAAAGAACAAGCACAACATGAACATTACAAATCAGCAATCACTGACCACTGCAAAAGGGAAAACCACATCATGGACCGGGAGAAGGGCAGGGTCATCCGCACCGAAGAGAACAAACAACAGCGCTGGATCAGAGAGGCCATTGAGATCTGCAAGCGAGGCATAAAAACCATGAACAGAGACAAGGGAGCCTTCATCCTCTCTACCACCTAGAGCAGCATCTTGGCGGAGTGAATGGACAGCGGGGGGTGTGACTTGCCTTCATTCTTGTGACAGGTAAGTCACGCCCTCATGGAACATCAGCTGATAAAGACGGGTCACAAGACACCATCATGTGACACTCTGAAGAAGGCGAAAGACTTTCGTATTGTGACATCCTCAAGGCCTAAACACTCATCCGAGCAAATATAAGGTAGATTTTGTGAACCTGCCCGGAGAAAAACATCAACGAAAATAATTTGTATTTGTTTTAACCAGTTGGTGGCGCTACCACTGCGATCAAAAATAAGTTGGCAGCCGTCTTCAGGGCCTGAATATCCTCAAATGTGAAAAATTTCGAGAAGATGGATCATCTGAATCATTTTGCAGGAACTTTTGTTGCCACGGAGAATAATCAGACTCTGCGGCACCGCAATAGCCACGCCCTTCGAAGGAAAGTCACAAAAATAGGGATAGAGTAAGATCAATGTCTTGAGTCTTTTCTAGCCAATTTTCAATCGGATTCGTTAAAAGGGCACCGTGCAGTACGTCAAAATGTAAAAAATGTTATTGATTGGCGCAAGGTGTATAACAGAATATAAACATATAGATGTCTTCAGGTACCGACTCTTTATGTACATGTGAAGTTTTGGATTTTTAGCAGCATGTGCAGGAGAGTTATTAAGCATTTTGTCCATTGCGGCGAAGGAAATCTTAAGTGAAAACTTTGAAGCCCCGCCCCCGTCATATAGTATTTCGGAAACAAAAGATTTTAGCCCCAGTGTTTGTCCCAGGTCTTAAGATGCTACAGACAGAATTTTAAGGCAATCAGACGAAGCCTTTAGGATCAGGGTGCAAAAGAATGACCCCTGTAAACATGCAAAAAAGGGCAAAAGTCGGACTTTCAAAAATTCATAACTCACTTCCTGTTCATATTAGACGTTAAAATATCAAATTTCTCGCCATGCCCGATGAGACTGCTAAGTTTGGTGAGTTTTTGTGCATGTTTCGGGGTCAAAAATGCGATCGTACAATCGGAAAAATAATAATAATAATAATTTCTACAAAAACAACAGGGACTTCGCAGCGGTCGCTGCTCAGGCCCTAATAATAATAATAATAATAATAATAAAAGTAATAATATTTTCTAGAAAAACAATAGGGACCTCGCAGCCGTCGCAGCTCGGGCCCTAATAACAATTTCTAGAAAAACAATAGGGACCTCGCAGCGGTCACTGCTCGGGCCCTAATAATAATAATAATAATAATTTCCACAAAAACAATGGGGACCTCGTAGCGGTCGCTGCTCGGGCCCTAATAATAATTTCTACATAAACAATAGGGACCTCGCCGCGGTCGCTGCTCGGGCCCCAATAATAATTTCTACACAAAGTCCATTGTGGTGACCCGCCCCTTTTAAGTAAATTCAAAATGGCCGACTTCCTGTAAAACCTAGCTCATTGCTTCAAGAGACTTTTTTGTAGGTCTTGGTCTTATACATACAGTGAACCCTCGCTACTTCGCGGTTCACCTTTCGCGGGTTCAGTGCTTCGCGGGTATAAAAAATATTCGGGGGCATTGTAGTTTCGCCGAGCGGCACGACGGGCGCTGGAGCGGTTAGACGGCCGGCGTGCGCCGGAGAAGAGCGTGGGCGAAGAGGAGAGTGGACGAAGAAGAGCACGTTCCCCCGGACACGATCGGTGGCGACGTTTCGCGCGGTTCGGACCGTACCAAGGCTCCGGCCGGCGTGCGTGGCAGTTAAGCCGTAGAGGAGCACCGTCCCCGGGCACGGGCGGTGCCAAGCGGCCCCTAAGTTTAACCGAATGGAAGCTCCGGAGGAGGAGGGCATGCTCGCGTCACAGTAAGCCGAAGAGGAGCACCTTCCCCAGGCACGGGCGGTTCCAAGCGGCCCCTAAGTTTAACCAAATGGAAGCTCCGGAGGAGGAGGGCATGCTCGCGTCACAGTAAGCCGAAGAGGAGCACCTTTGCCGGGCACGGGCGGTTCCAAGCGGCCCCTAAGTTTAACCGAATGGAAGCTCCGGAGGAGGCGGGCATGCTCGCGTCACAGTAAGCCGAAGAGGAGCACCTTCCCCGGGCACGGGCGGTGCCAAGCGGCCCCTAAGTTTAACCGAATGGAAGCTCCGGGGGAGGAGGGCGGGCGTGTGTCACAGTTAAGCCGAATTGGAACACCTCTTCCGCCCGGACACGAACGGAGCGCGAAGCTGTCAGTTATGAATGAATAAATGAATAAATAAATAAATAATTAAAGAATGCCACCTTTCATTTCACAGGGAACACCGGACGGCGTACCAGCTGGTAAAAGTCGGAGTAATTAAATAAATACAAAAAGAATGGCTGGGGAATAAAAAAATAATATGTTTTAATAATAATTTGTTTTTTTTGTTATAACATGAATTTCACACTCTCTCTCTCTCTCTCCCCGTATATATATATATATATATATATATATATATATATATATTTATTATATATATTGTATTTTCTTTTAAGCATTTTTGAAGGTGCGCCGCTACTTCGCGGATTTTCAGTTTCCGCGGGTGGTCTCGGTCCCCATTAACCGCGATAACCGAGGGTTCACTGTACTCCATAAAATTTACAAAAAGCGAGGTGAAACACTCAACCAGGGCTGCTTTTTTGAACATTTCTCGAGGGCCATGGCGAGCCATTTCAAAAAAGCTGCACAACTAACGTATAAAATATTGATAAATTTGCTCTGCCTGATGTGTGTGTCAAGTTTCACGAGTTGTCGTTCATATTTAGAACCTCATAATCAGCGTTGTTTTATTGCCAAACAGTGCAATGCCACTCACTCCCACAACTTTTCACGAAAAAGGATGAATTTCGTATTGTGACATCCTCATGGCCGAAACAGTCCTCCGAGCATATATGAGGGCGACCTTGTTGAGTTGCACGGAGAAAAACATCCAAGAAAATAACTTGTATTAGCTTTTACCAGTTGGTGGCGCTACTACTACGATGAAAAATAAGTTGGTAGATGTCTTCAGGGCTGAAGTATCCTCAAATGTGTACAACTTCGAGAAGATAGGATCATCTGAGTCATGTTGCCGGAGCTTTTGTTGCCACAAAGTACAATCGGATTTTTCAGCACCGTAATAGCCACGCCTTTTGCCAAAACGTCACAAAATTCGGCACAGAGTAAGATCATTGTCTTGAGTCTTTTCTGACTAATTTTCAGTCGGATTCGTCAAAAGGGCACCGTGCAGTACGTGAAAATTAAAATAAAAACAAATTTTTGATTCCACTTGGCGGCGCTCTGTGTATAACAAAATAATAACATTAAGATGTCTTCAGGTCGGGACGTTTTATTTACAGGTGAAGGTTTGGATTTTTAGGAGCATGTGCAGGGGCGTTATTAAGCATTCATTTATTTGTATTAGGTTCATTTTGTCTTCTTATTATTGATATTTGACTGATTCATTAAAAGCAGACAATTATGTTTTAGGTTAATTTTTTACCTGACATGTTTCGGCGAGTCTTTCGCCTTCTTCAGAGTGTCGCATGATGGTGTCTTGAGACCCGTCTTTATCAGCTGATGTTCCATGAGGGTGTGACTTACCTGTCAAAAAAATGAAAAATCAGAGCAGTAAAAGAACAAGCACAACATGAACATTACAAATCAGCAATCACTGACCACTGCAAAAGGGAAAACCACATCATGGACCGGGAGAAGGGCAGGGTCATCCGCACCGAAGAGAACAAACAACAGCGCTGGATCAGAGAGGCCATTGAGATCTGCAAGCGAGGCATAAAAACCATGAACAGAGACAAGGGAGCCTTCATCCTCTCTACCACCTAGAGCAGCATCTTGGCGGAGTGAATGGACAGCGGGGGGTGTGACTTGCCTTCATTCTTGTGACAGGTAAGTCACGCCCTCATGGAACATCAGCTGATAAAGACGGGTCACAAGACACCATCATGTGACACTCTGAAGAAGGCGAAAGACTTTCGTATTGTGACATCCTCAAGGCCTAAACACTCATCCGAGCAAATATAAGGTAGATTTTGTGAACCTGCCCGGAGAAAAACATCAACGAAAATAATTTGTATTTGTTTTAACCAGTTGGTGGCGCTACCACTGCGATCAAAAATAAGTTGGCAGCCGTCTTCAGGGCCTGAATATCCTCAAATGTGAAAAATTTCGAGAAGATGGATCATCTGAATCATTTTGCAGGAACTTTTGTTGCCACGGAGAATAATCAGACTCTGCGGCACCGCAATAGCCACGCCCTTCGAAGGAAAGTCACAAAAATAGGGATAGAGTAAGATCAATGTCTTGAGTCTTTTCTAGCCAATTTTCAATCGGATTCGTTAAAAGGGCACCGTGCAGTACGTCAAAATGTAAAAAATGTTATTGATTGGCGCAAGGTGTATAACAGAATATAAACATATAGATGTCTTCAGGTACCGACTCTTTATGTACATGTGAAGTTTTGGATTTTTAGCAGCATGTGCAGGAGAGTTATTAAGCATTTTGTCCATTGCGGCGAAGGAAATCTTAAGTGAAAACTTTGAAGCCCCGCCCCCGTCATATAGTATTTCGGAAACAAAAGATTTTAGCCCCAGTGTTTGTCCCAGGTCTTAAGATGCTACAGACAGAATTTTAAGGCAATCAGACGAAGCCTTTAGGATCAGGGTGCAAAAGAATGACCCCTGTAAACATGCAAAAAAGGGCAAAAGTCGGACTTTCAAAAATTCATAACTCACTTCCTGTTCATATTAGACGTTAAAATATCAAATTTCTCGCCATGCCCGATGAGACTGCTAAGTTTGGTGAGTTTTTGTGCATGTTTCGGGGTCAAAAATGCGATCGTACAATCGGAAAAATAATAATAATAATAATTTCTACAAAAACAACAGGGACTTCGCAGCGGTCGCTGCTCAGGCCCTAATAATAATAATAATAATAATAATAAAAGTAATGATATTTTCTACAAAAACAATAGGGACCTCGCAGCCGTCGCAGCTCGGGCCCTAATAACAATTTCTAGAAAAACAATAGGGACCTCGCAGCGGTCACTGCTCGGGCCCTAATAATAATAATAATAATAATTTCCACAAAAACAATGGGGACCTCGTAGCGGTCGCTGCTCGGGCCCTAATAATAATTTCTACATAAACAATAGGGACCTCGCCGCGGTCGCTGCTCGGGCCCCAATAATAATTTCTACACAAAGTCCATTGTGGTGACCCGCCCCTTTTAAGTAAATTCAAAATGGCCGACTTCCTGTAAAACCTAGCTCATTGCTTCAAGAGACTTTTTTGTAGGTCTTGGTCTTATACATACAGTGAACCCTCGCTACTTCGCGGTTCACCTTTCGCGGGTTCAGTGCTTCGCGGGTATAAAAAATATTCGGGGGCATTGTAGTTTCGCCGAGCGGCACGACGGGCGCTGGAGCGGTTAGACGGCCGGCGTGCGCCGGAGAAGAGCGTGGGCGAAGAGGAGAGTGGACGAAGAAGAGCACGTTCCCCCGGACACGATCGGTGGCGACGTTTCGCGCGGTTCGGACCGTACCAAGGCTCCGGCCGGCGTGCGTGGCAGTTAAGCCGTAGAGGAGCACCGTCCCCGGGCACGGGCGGTGCCAAGCGGCCCCTAAGTTTAACCGAATGGAAGCTCCGGAGGAGGAGGGCATGCTCGCGTCACAGTAAGCCGAAGAGGAGCACCTTCCCCAGGCACGGGCGGTTCCAAGCGGCCCCTAAGTTTAACCAAATGGAAGCTCCGGAGGAGGAGGGCATGCTCGCGTCACAGTAAGCCGAAGAGGAGCACCTTTGCCGGGCACGGGCGGTTCCAAGCGGCCCCTAAGTTTAACCGAATGGAAGCTCCGGAGGAGGCGGGCATGCTCGCGTCACAGTAAGCCGAAGAGGAGCACCTTCCCCGGGCACGGGCGGTGCCAAGCGGCCCCTAAGTTTAACCGAATGGAAGCTCCGGGGGAGGAGGGCGGGCGTGTGTCACAGTTAAGCCGAATTGGAACACCTCTTCCGCCCGGACACGAACGGAGCGCGAAGCTGTCAGTTATGAATGAATAAATGAATAAATAAATAAATAATTAAAGAATGCCACCTTTCATTTCACAGGGAACACCGGACGGCGTACCAGCTGGTAAAAGTCGGAGTAATTAAATAAATACAAAAAGAATGGCTGGGGAATAAAAAAATAATACGTTTTAATAATAATTTGGTTTTTTTGTTATAACATGAATTTCACTCTCTCTCTCTCTCTCTCCCCGTATATATATATATATATATATATATATATATATATATATTTATTATATATATTGTATTTTCTTTTAAGCATTTTTGAAGGTGCGCCGCTACTTCGCGGATTTTCAGTTTCCGCGGGTGGTCTCGGTCCCCATTAACCGCGATAACCGAGGGTTCACTGTACTCCATAAAATTTACAAAAAGCGAGGTGAAACACTCAACCAGGGCTGCTTTTTTGAACATTTCTCGAGGGCCATGGCGAGCCATTTCAAAAAAGCTGCACAACTAACGTATAAAATATTGATAAATTTGCTCTGCCTGATGTGTGTGTCAAGTTTCACGAGTTGTCGTTCATATTTAGAACCTCATAATCAGCGTTGTTTTATTGCCAAACAGTGCAATGCCACTCCCACAACTTTTCACGAAAAAGGATGAATTTCGTATTGTGACATCCTCATGGCCGAAACAGTCCTCCGAGCATATATGAGGGCGACCTTGTTGAGTTGCACGGAGAAAAACATCCAAGAAAATAACTTGTATTAGCTTTTACCAGTTGGTGGCGCTACTACTACGATGAAAAATAAGTGGGTAGATGTCTTCAGGGCTGAAGTATCCTCAAATGTGTACAACTTCGAGAAGATAGGATCATCTGAGTAATGTTGCCGGAGCTTTTGTTGCCACAGAGTACAATCGGACTTTTCAGCACCGTAATAGCCACGCCTTTTGCCAAAACGTCACAAAATTCGGCAGAGAGTAAGTGAGTCTTTTCTGACTAATTTTCAGTCGGATTCGTCAAAAGGGCACCGTGCAGTACGTGAAAATTAAAATAAAAACAAATTTTTGATTCCACTTGGCGGCGCTGTGTGTATAACAAAATAATAACATTAAGATGTCTTCAGGTCGGGACGTTTTATTTACAGGTGAAGGTTTGGATTTTTAGGAGCATGTGCAGGGGCGTTATTAAGCATTCATTTATTTGTATTAGGTTCATTTTGTCTTATTATTGATATTTGACTGATTCATTAAAAGCAGACAATTATGTTTTAGGTTAATTTTTTACCTGACATGTTTCGGCGAGTCTTTCGCCTTCTTCAGAGTGTCGCATGATGGTGTCTTGAGACCCGTCTTTATCAGCTGATGTTCCATGAGGGTGTGACTTACCTGTCAAAAAAATGAAAAATCAGAGCAGTAAAAGAACAACCACAACATGAACATTACAAATCAGCAATCACTGACCACTGCAAAAGGGAAAACCACATCATGGACCGGGAGAAGGGCAGGGTCATCCGCACCGAAGAGAACAAACAACAGCGCTGGATCAGAGAGGCCATTGAGATCTGCAAGCGAGGCATAAAAACCATGAACAGAGACAAGGGAGCCTTCATCCTCTCTACCACCTGGAGCAGCATCTTGGCGGAGTGAACGGACAGCGGGGGGCGTGACTTGCCTTCATTCTTGTGACAGGTAAGTCACGCCCTCATGGAACATCAGCTGATAAAGACGGGCCACAAGACACCATCATGTGACACTCTGAAGAAGGCGAAAGACTTTCGTATTGTGACATCCTCAAGGCCTAAACACTCATCCGATCAAAAATAAGTTGGCAGCCGTCTTCAGGGCCTGAATATCCTCAAATGTGAAAAATTTCGAGAAGATGGATCATCTGAATCATTTTGCAGGAACTTTTGTTGCCACGGAGAATAATCAGACTCTGCGGCACCGTAATAGCCACGCCCTTCGAAGGAAAGTCACAAAAATAGGGATAGAGTAAGATCAATGTCTTGAGTCTTTTCGAGCCAATTTTCAATCGGATTCGTTAAAAGGGCACCGTGCAGGACGTCAAAATGTAAAAAATGATATTGATTGGCGCAAGGTGTATAACAGAATATAAACATATAGATGTCTTCAGGTACCGACTCTTGATGTACATGTGAAGTTTTGGATTTTTAAGCAGCATGTGCAAGAGAGTTATTAAGCATTTTGTCCATTGCGGCGAAGGAAATCTTAAGTGAAAACTTCGAAGCCCCGCCCCCGTCATATAGTATTTCGGAAACAAAAAATTTTAGCCCCAGTGTTTGTCCCAGGTCTTAAGATGCTACAGACAGAATTTTAAGGCAATCAGATGAAGCCTTTAGGATCAGGGTGCAAAAGAATGACCCCTGTAAACATGCAAAAAAGGGCAAAAGTCGGACTTTCAAAAATTCATAACTCACTTCCTGTTCATATTAGACGTTTAAAATATCAAATTTCTCGCCATGCCCGATGAGACTGCCAAGTTTGGTGAGTTTTTGTGCATGTTTCGGGGGTCAAAAATGCAATCGAACAATCGGAAAAATAATAATAATAATAATTTCTACAAAAACAACAGGGACTTCGCAGTGGTCGCTGCTCAGGCCCTAATAATAATAATAATAATAAGAATAAAAGTAATAATATTTTCTACAAAAACAATAGGGACCTCGCCGCAGTCGCTGCTCGGGCCCCAATAATAATTTCTACACAAAGTCCATTGTGGTGACCCGCCCCCTTTTAAGTAAATTCAAAATGGCCGACTTCCTGTAAAACCTAGCTCATTGCTCCAAGAGACTTTTTTGTAGGTCTTGGTCTTATACATACAGTGAACCCTCGCTACTTGGCGGTTCACCTTTCGCGGGTTCAGTGCTTCGCGGGTATAAAAAATATTCGGGGGCATTGTAGTTTCGCCGAGCGGCACGACGGGCGCTGGAGCGGTTAGACGGCCGGCGTGCGCCGGAGAAGAGCGTGGGCGAAGAGGAGAGTGGACGAAGAAGAGCACGTTCCCCCGGGCACGATTTGGGGCGACGTTTCGCGCGGTTCGGACCGTACCAGAGCTCCGGCCAGCGTGCGTGGCAGTTAAGCCGAAGAGGAACAACTTCCGCCCGGGCACTAGCGGGGCGACATTTCGCTCTGTTCGGGAGCGTACGAGAGCTCCGGAGGAGGCCGGCCGGCGTGCGTGGCAGTTAAGCCGAAGAGGAGCACCTTCCCCGGGCACGGGCGGTGTCAAGCGGCCCCTAAGTTTAACCGAATGGAAGCTCCGGAGGAGGAGGGCATGCTCGCGTCACAGTTAAGCCGAAGAGAAGCACCTTCCCCGGGCACGGGCGGGGCGAAATGAAACCGAGTTCAACCGAACGGAGACACGCTTCGGGGGAGCAGGTCCGGCGTGCATGACAATTAAGCCGAAGAGGAGCACCTCTTCCGCCCGAGCACGAGCGGAGCGCGAGGCTGTCAGTTATGAATGAATAAATGAATAAAAAAAATAAATGAAGAATGCCACCTTTCATTTCACAGGGCACACCGGACGGCGTACCAGCAGGTAAAGGTCGAAGTAATTAAAAAAATACAAAAAGAAGTAATTGAATAAATACAAAAATAATGGCTGGGGAATAAAAAAATAATAAGTTTTAATAATATTTTTTTTTTTTTGTTATAGCATGAATTTCACTCTCTCTCTCTCTACCCGTGTATATATATATATATATATACATATATATATATATATATACATATTTATTATTTTTTTTTTTTAAGCATTTTTGAAGGTGCACCACTACTTCGCACTTTTTTTTTTGAAGCATTTTTGAAGGTGCGCCGCTACTTCGCGGATTTTCAGTTTTCGCGGGTGGTCTCGGTCCCCATTAACCGCGATAACCGAGGGTTCACTGTATTTTTTTCATTATCGAATTTTATTTTTTTCTATTCAAGTTTTGAGTTCATTTTCGTTTACTAAAATAACCTTGGGCTGCAACTACTATCACAGCAACGGCTCATTATATTTTGGCTGCTAAATATGCCAATTTGTCAGAGAGAAGACCGTGACAAAGAATGGCCCAATCGCAATAAACACTCTACACCATACGTTCCTCGTTGACGTGTACATGGGGTGTTGCAGAGCACAGGTTCCAAGCGTACCGATATTGCAAAATTGGGACAATGCGTGTGACGACACCAACTTCCGCCTCCTATGTCATCGAGCTTGGCGGCACGTTATCATTATGTATTTATTTGTAACAATTTTGACGTTGAGAGTGATATTAAAACTTAAGTAATGTGGTAGTTAAGAAAAAACCCTGGCTTGGGACCCACCGGAACAAGCTATAGCTTCATTTGTACTATTTGAGGCGCTCTCACAATCTGCGGCGCATGCACACAAGGTCGCTAAGTACGCTAGCTGCACTCGGACAAAACACGTAGGTGACTTTAAAAGAGTGACCGAAATTGCACACATGCAACTGTTTATCATAATGTCATAATTTGATATGTACATTTGAAGAGAATTTTTTTCAGCATGGGCACAAGAATTCCACCGAACATCGCCAGTTCAATGGGATTTTGGTTAAGTCCGCAAATAATTGTGGACAATATACTTTGGCTGCGCGCTCGAATAATTTTACTCGTATATACTTCAATGAGGGTGTAGTGTGGGTATCGGGATCTTTAACACGCCCTAACACGAAGCTGACTCTCCAACCGCCACAGCCTTTTAATGACGAAATTATAAAATAAACAAAAACACTGTTCAACAACATAAAATAAAATAAAAAATCACATCATACTTACATTTATAAACTTTAATCCTCAAGAACATTATTCTCAGGTTGACCGAAAGACGAGGACACGGGAGCGCCTCGGGCATGTTCTTCTTCCTTGTGTAGGCGAATGACGTTTTAAGGTGCTTGTCCGCCACCTGCTGTGCTGAACTATGTATTAAATAAGAAAAGCAAATTGTTGAATGTTTTTTCCCCAATGAAGACTGAATTGTAAAATACCCGGAAATGGCTTTTCTGTTTTATTGTGCATTTAAAAAAAATTCAGATTGTCCTTTTTTGTTGAGATAATTGTTGAATATTGAAATTGCACATGTAACTGGTAATTTAGTTTTAGATATTATTTGAACCAGTGGAGGGCCATGCATTTCACACCTGGGCCTTCAATGAAGTCCTACTTCGTCCTACTTGAATAAATCCCCCTCATAATACCATAATTTATGACACCACGGGTGGACAAACAATATACAGAAAAGCACTTAGACAGCACTGACCGAGTGTTGGACGATATAGCTTCTCTTGAAAGGTCCGTGTTGAAAATGGCCTCGCAAGTGAATCTTCAATTTCTAAAGATAAAGATGTCTTTTAATTGTCCCATAACGGGGACATTTGCAGTGTTACAGCAGCAAAGATATACATCACACAGTGGCACCGACGTAATGTAGCCGTTAATGTATAACATTGGCAGCAGGCATTCATAAAAAGCATGCAAATATACACAGTATATACGTATATACACAGATCCCCATGTATATACACACTTACAGCCCACAACATATACAAGTGTAAGGAAACACTCCTAATGCCTGTCTATGGTTCAGAGGGGAAATAAATAAAAACGCTGCAATGATAAAAAAAAATACTGAATGATTGAAAATACTGCAATGATAAAAATACTGCAAGAATAAAAGTACTGTACCCAGCCAACATGTCCAACTGGGCCCCAAATGGGGTAAATGCGGGATTCCTGGGTACCAAGTGGGAATGGGCTAGAAGTGGGCAATGGTACAGGGTTCCATGTGGGCGCCATCTGGGATTGGTGGGCATGGGCTTAAACTGGGCAAATGTTGTGGGTGCAATACGGGTTGTGTATGGGCTAAGTGGGCATGGGTTAGAACTGGTAAAGATAAAGATAAAGATGTCCTTTATTAGTCCCACAATGGGGAAATTTGAGGTGTTACAGCAGCAAAGATATAGCTCACACAGAGTCGGCGGCGTAATGTAGCCGTTAATGTATAACATTAGCAGCAGACATTCATAAAAAGCATGCAAATATACACAGTATAAACGTATCTAAGTGTAAGGAAACACTCCTAATGTCTGTCCATTATACAGAGGGGAAAATGCTGTAATGATAAAAACTACTGAATCTACTACTGAAACCATTTATAGGTCCTATTTGGGTTATGTGTGGGCTAAGTGGGCATGGGTTAGAACTGGTCAACCATGTGAGGGTCTCATATGGGCTGTATATGGGCCAAGTGGGCATGGGTTAGAGCTGGTCAACCATGTCTGGGTCCTATTTGGGTTATGTGTGGGCTAAGTGGGCATGGGTTAGAAGTGGTCACCATTTATCGGTCCTGTTTGGGTTATGTGTGGGATAAGTGGGCATAGGTTAGAGCTGGTCAACCATGTCTGGGTCCTGTATGGGTTATAGATGAGCTAAGCGGGCATGGGTTTGAAAATTTGTTCTGGAGCCTTTTTGATATTTAATGCATGCTATGCTAATAGTAACCACCCGAAGACTATTCTCAGTAGAACTATTCAATGGATGCCAAAACGATAGAGACATGGCCATGGAGCCTATGCTGCGAGATTGTGAAAGGACTAAAATAAGTGTAGGATTTTTGAGGACCAGAAGTCAGCTTTTATTAGGTTTGACATTGATTTAACTTATGGAACAATGCAAATTATGGTCGGGTTGTTGTTGGACTTTTTCCGCTTTTGACTAAGGGACGGGTGTTTTTATTTTCTGGGACTCTTTAGAACAAGCGGCACGGTGGCGGACTGGTTAGCAAGTCCGCATCACAGTACAGAAGTGCAAGGTTCTCCCTATGCCTGCTAGGGTTTTCGCCGGTTTCCTCCCACTTTCCAAAAACATTCATGATAGGTTGATTGGTCACTGGTCCAAGGTCTGAGTGTGAGAGCGGATGGTTGCTTGTCTCTGTGTGCCCTGCGATTGACTGGCAACCAGTTCAGGGTGTACCCTGTCGACTGCCCGAAGACTGCTGGGATAGGCTCCAGCACTCCCGGGGACCCTTGTGAGGACAAGAAGCAGTACAGAGGATTGATTGATTTATTAAAATTAAAATTAAATTCATGTATTTATCTATGCTAAATTTAACAACGCTGGACGTTATATTTTGTGAATTTACATGTACCCCCAACTGTGACATTTTATAATATTCCAGACAGCTAAGATTGTCATCTATGAACTATTTGACAAGGCAGGTCCAGCATTGTCAGCCACATCCAACAGTCAACACAGTTACTTTTTTTTTAATAAACAAAATCAACATTATTAATTAATGTTATTTTATTAATTCTGTATGCTGTGAAAGATCTTTATTCAAAGTATATTTGAAGTTATTTCTACCTTATTGCTTGATTTTTGTAGATTCAAGTTGGAGTTGTCAAAATTACAGATTCTTTTGAAGGCAGCATATTCAAACTGTGAGAAAAGGAGCGAATGCAAGCTACGCGGTCTTTGAGGTGCGGCAGAAGAGCTGAAAGCACGGTGAGTCCCGAACGATAATTGAATTAATTAATTAATCTTGGGTAAATGTCTGGCTCTCATTTTTTAGACTTACTTTACAATGTGTTTTGTAATTTTTCAAGGTTGCCTGTGTTGGAAAACTGCTTGGTGCGTTAGCTAAAACACAGTATGCTAAAATGATAAGTGACGAGAACACAGAGGGTATATCAACAACGTACGTACTCGAATTATTTTGGGGAAAACTTAAGTACATTATAATCACCCTTTTAATAATACTGATAAGCGTTGTGTGTTTTATTTATTTTTATGAGGACCTTTACAACGAGCTACATATTGTTAGCATTGGGCCTACGACGCTAAACACAGTGTCCCTCGATCTCTCTCCAAAATTCTCCAAAAGACTTAAGCTTTCACTCAAATTAATACAATCTACTCCACTAGCTCATTTAAGGCTTTTTTGTGATGTGTTTGATTTGGGTAAGTAAAGCAAAACATATTAACTGTTGAATGTTGCCTGTTATTTAAATAATAGAAATTCAAGATGAAAGTTGAACAGATATTGAAATGCTAGATTGGCTCATTCAGAATCATGCCACAATGTGCTTTGTATGTTTTGTGTGTGGGTTTATCAAGCTCTAATTCAATGCAGTGTCCAAAACGAGCGCGCATAATTGTTGGATGAATGTTGGTTAATAGAGTCAGATAATAGTTAAAATTCCAACAGTTGAACAGATGTTGAAATGCTAGATTGGCTCATTCAGAATCATGCCACAATGTGCTTTGTATGTTTTGTGTGTAGGCTTATCAAGCTCTAATTCAATGCAGTGTTGAGCTGCATTTGAGAGGAACTACGTAAGTAACTAATGTGGAAAAATTGTGACTTCTTTGTGTACTTTTATTTTGAATATTCAAATTTTGTGGGTAAAGGTTAGAGAAAATAAGTTAAAAATGAGAGCTGTACAGGTATTTAAGTTTTTGGTTTGTAAAATACCCGAATGTGGGTTTCAGCAGGTGAGGCAATGATTGGACAGAGCAAAAGCTATGCTCCAAAATAGAAGTGATTACACCTTCACTAGACTAACCTGCAGCTAATTACATAATTATAAAATTAACACTTTAACCTGGCTTCCCCATCACAGATGTATTCTTTTAAATGCAAAGCTCTTTGTTCTAGCTTTTGTTGTTAAATGACATTCATGCCCAAGTGTCTATGCATCCATTGCAGGGATGTTTTCTCAAGTGACGAGTCTGAAGCCTGTGATGACGAAGTACCATCTACACCTCCCCATGGATTGTCACAGAGAAAAAGCTTCCTAACCAAGAGAGGCGCTGCAGAAGGTCCTTGAGTACGTCCAACGTGTTGAGTCTGTGAGTCTACTGCAGGATCTAATGCAGGTATGAAAATGATGAAATTTTAATGTATTATCTTCAAAATTATAAATAATTATTTAATTTTTTTGAAATATAAAATTAGGTACCCTAAACCCAAGTAGGAACCCCAGTCCCAGTACATTCCTGATTCTGGAGCTACAGAGATCAAACCATCCTACTGTATCACTAAATAGCCCCACCTCTAAAACCCTGATTCGGAAGGCCGAGTTGAAAGACTTCAGAGTTCAAGATGGTCAACTGCAACTATGATAAGCCGAATGTGTTCACCCCAAGTCGGAAACTGAGAAAAAGACTCAATTTTCACATGATTTCAGTCCCTTCTATATTTAAAAGAATGTATTGGGGCTCTAAAAATGTGAAATATTTTTACAAGTATTTCTTTTACTACTCATAGGCAGTTTCATAATAATAGTACAATTTGGCATCGTGTATTGTTTTTTGGTTCCATTCAAAATGCACAAGACGTATAGACATATTTTGTTTGTGGATCGCTGCAGCATCACACGAGCGCACAGAGACAAACGTGGCAGCAACTTAAAACAATTAAAATATCGAATCGAAATCGAGAACTGAAAATCAAAAATCGAATCGGGGCTTGAGTGAATCGTTACCTCCCTAATCATAATCATTTTGGTAGAATGTTGGGCTCTTGCCCTTTGAGTGTATATGGCGTTACCGAAGCTGTTCACTTAATCGACAATTCCTTTCCTGTGACGTTTATCATACCCAGTTTAACTGCCAAAATATTTTTAAGTGTGTGATGATTATCTGGATCGAGTGACACCCATGTTATAATGGTTGCAGGTATTGGTGGATTGGACGATAGTGTCAGAACAATGATGGCGTTCATCATGACAAATCCTCTGTCTCTGAAGTACAATCTCTTTGGACATCGTAGCAAGAACAAGCGCCGAGACCTGCCTTTTTCTGATGTTCTATACGGTAATATATTTTTTATTTTTTATTTTTTTTAAGGGATTGTGGTGTGAAGACATTTCAGCATGTCCCATAAGGTTTCACAATCATTAAATAGCTTTACTAAGTTGGCTTCTTGTCTTTTTTGTTTTAGGAGCACTGAAAAGGAATGGAGCCACAAAGGACATCAACGAGAAGGACACAGGCAACCCTGTCCAAGTGGTTCATGGGAGCTTGTGATCAAGGTGGGAATAGGGCAGTTCGAGCTCGGAGATCTCAAGGCAACTGTCAGGTTTAAAACGTCCTGACGCCATTTTTAGACTGAAGGTGGCATAAATCCAGACCAAACCAGTTAGAGTTTTGTTTTTGACCATTCGCGAATGGGAGAGGAAGTCAGGAGGTGAAGCAGGCGTCTTGCCAGTTCAATCTCGCGCACTCTCTCTCACTCTCTACCACCCGTTCGGTCTTTTATCAGCAACCTAAGCAGACAATGGAGGTCTGTCTGAAATTCTAGCAGGCAGGCAGGAAGCAATCAACCACAGTAGTCAGTCAGGAATTCGAAACTAAAGTGTGTGCGTGTGTTCCAGTTGTGCGCGTGTGTGCTAAAGCAATAATGTGAGTGTCTGTGTGTGTGTGCGCAATTATAACTGATACAAATAGTGTATAAAAACATGATTAGAAATACACAAACTATTTACATATCCTCATCCCATCTCACATTCCCCCGTTTGTGGGTTTAAATCATGTCCTTACGGCTTTAAGACAGATCATCATAATGAAATCATACAACAGTGTGGTCATCCGTGGAGGGGCGAAAACCCTCAGTAGGGACAAAATTCCCCTCCTCCCTTCCGGCGTGGAACGAGATTCTCATGGTATGTTGGTCACTTGGGAATAAAACATAAAAAAACTTCAATATACCTAGTGAAAAATAACAAAACTGTCTCCACGCAGAGCTTGTCTCCACGCAGAGCTTGTCTCTGCGGCGACTTGATGGAGGCCCTTGCCTCGTTGTAGGAGGGGACAGCCGTCTTTACCTCCCGGATCTTCGTGTGTGGTGTATGTGTGTGCATGTGTGGGGGCAGGGGCAAAAGGGTCCATGTGTTATTTAGGTTTCAGTGTCCAGTTCGAGTTTGTCATTGTCCAGTTCGAATTCGTCATTCTCAACATCAATCAGGTTGTAATGGTACATTTGGGCAACAAACATGCAGTTAATAATCATCTTTGTCATAAGAATAATGCAACATGAACAGACTACACATAACAAAAATGAAAACCATAATTATCCCGATATATTGTCTTTCAAATTCTTCGTAGTGGTCATAACATCAATAATTGTTTCATTTTATTAAAAATGTAAATGCAGTAATGTTCTCCAATCAAGGCTAAAATTCTTTATGTACGTCATTAATTTCCAAACAATATCTAATCTTTTTGTTCTGTGGCTTCAACATTCGTATCTGTGGCTGGTTGTGCGGTTCCGATGTGCGTGTGGTCCGATATTGTGACTCAGGTGGGCTCCTGTTCGAGGGATTCGCGTTGCTCGGCCTTTAGCTGGAAACCGGAGAAGCTTGTACTGCAACTGGTGGATCCAGCTGCCACGCCCCGCGACCTTTGCTGCCGTCGGGGTCACTGCAATCATCTGGCGAGGGCCATCTCAGCATTCACTTGTCCCAACGAAGTCGTTTCAGCACCTTGAAGAAGAGTTGGTCTCCCACACGGACGTGATTTCTCTGTGGATCAGAACACACTGGCCAGTAATTGCGTCTTTTTTTTTTTTTTTTTTTTTTTTTTTGGGCAAAACATGTTTCCCATGTGGACTGGGACTGATGTGCCAGTCGCTGGTGGTTCTGATGAACCTGAGAGTCGATAGGGGATAGTGTCCTAACTTCGGCTGGCACTATCCTCATTGCTGTGATTGAAACACAGTCTGGTCATTGTCTCCTTTTTTTCCCTCATATTCTTGATAAGTCTGCCCTTAACAGTCCCATTAGTGCGTTCCACAAGTCCTGCAGACTGTATGCACAATGACGCTTTGAGTCAATTTTGCAACAACTGTCCCACTTGTTACAACATCATTCACAAAATGCATAATTTTCACTTCAAATCACTTCTTGAAATTCCAAATGTCAGGATAATTTGTGTTAGGTTGAAGATGTATTTTATCCCATATTTTACTCTATTAGTATTGCAAAAGAATTGTTCCACAGCGTGACCCATGTTTGACCATATGGATGAGAAGACTTCACAGAGAAGCGGATGCCTGAAGACTGGATCAACGTCTGCAACATCAAAGGAGGTGTGCTGAGACACACCTCTGAAACAAAAGGACTGAGACTTTAGTACCAGAGCACTAAAAGGGCATATCTGCCTTTTCAATCAGTGGATGACTGCCATTGATGTCTGTCTTTCCTCTTGTGTCTGAGATGTTTACATGTTCCTGCTGGTGCTCCCCCCTTCATCTCTTAGTGCAAATACATTGTATTGTTAGGGACTTCCCTAATAAAATAGAGGGCTCGGCGGAGTGTGCTCCAGAACGAATTTGGAGATGTAACTGAGCACACCTCTGTTCGTTCTCCTCGCGAGTAAAAGATCAACTCTTGTCTTCCTTCCATTCATTTAGCCTATGTTCAGTGAATGCTTAGGTGATTGAACCTGACAATTTGATTACACAACACTTTTTCCAACTGTTTTAGCATCAACATATGTTGTCGGAAACAACTTAATCCATTTTGAAAACATATGAATTACAACCAAACAATATTGCATCTCAAACAAATAACACTGTCTAAAAAAAAGTTTTTTGTTGAAAAGTCTGTATGTGGGAACAATTTCATATCATACTACCCCTCTCTTGACTCATGGTTATGCTCGTGTGTCACTCTTATTACTTTTCCAATCAATGAATTAGGCAGCCAGGATTTGCCATCTGCCAATTTGCTGATCCTGTCCTCAGCAATGTTTGCACCTTTGTTCTCCCAATTTGTGCGTTCAATTACTGGTACCTTTTTCCCTGGCGTGGGATCAAATTGTCAAGTTGATTTTCTGCGTGTGTGTGCGTGTGGGGGTGTGTTCATTTTCCCTTTTAGCTGCGCTGTGTCGATATAAAGGCGAGGCAGTTTCCAATTGTAATTGTGTCATTTTCTGTTAAGTGAATTTTGCGTTCACAAATAACTATTTTAGACGTGCTTTATGCACAACTTTTCTTTTCCTGTTGTGGTTTTTAAAGCCCAATGTCGACAGAACGCATGAACATTTATCTTGACTGTCAGTCCACATTGTAACCATACAACTCATACAAGATGGGAAACCCCAAATTTTAATTAGCTCACACCCGCCTACGCTCTTCCTGCTTATCCTAACAATCTTTTATCCGTTGGTATCACAATGTTAGTACTCCCATCGCATAAAAGTCAGTTTGATTTCAGGCTGCGACCTTGGTTCTCAAACACTTTTACTTCTTATCAGTCTGGAATGCGCACCTGGTCTGTGTTACAAGTCTGAGTTCCTCCAGTCGGGAGGAAGGTCAAGTCGCGGTTTGGTGATAATTTGGACGGCTCCACAGTCGTGTGGCGCCTCCTAGATGATGCGGGGAAAAAATGACGCTGGGCTGAAATGCACCGCAACTTATCAGTATAATGTGTCCCTGTGACAATTAGGCCGGCGTGCAATGTGAATGTGGTGGGAAAAGAATGTAATTTTTTGATTCCTTAAAGCAGCAGTGAAAGCTCTTAATCACACTCTAAGTGGTTCTCTGCCACGAAATCCAAATTGTTGTGACTAAATATGCAAATGAATTCATTTTGCCCTGGTTCCTGCAGTAACCCAGGCTAATGAAGTCATTTTTTGCAGTCACTGTTTTGCTCAAATGGCTTATAATAATTTGGTAGTGCGTTAAGATGCTTTGTCGATACAATCTTGTAGTGTATCTTCACAAGTTCCAACATACACAACCCATTCCATGGCCATGACGATACTGTTTTAAAGATTACCAAGGCTTGTTGGACCTTTCTCTGCCACATAAATTACAGCCCTGAGAGGCACTGGGCCTCAACTTTATCTATGAAGGGTCAGGGATTTAATGGGGGTCACCGAGGCGTCCCAAGGAAAGTTTTTACAGAAAAGTGGTCTGGCAATATCTTTTCTCTTTCTTATCACTGACAATGCGCCCCTTTAAAGTTTTGACGTTTGTTTGAATTCGCCCGTGCTTATTAATTCTATTGAAGTCCAATTTTGTCAGTGTATCACGGCCTAATGAGTAAAACGCATGTTGATGTAGAACTCCTTCTACACACACTTTTATGTTTGACTTTTTACGTCACGTGATCCTCCATTGCTACCACAACTCGTCCTGAAAAGTTAATGTTTTGTAACAAGACTTACTGCTTCCTCCTTTCTTTCTTTTCTTTTTCCTTCCTTCTGCCCAACACGTTCATGCTTTCTGTGCATAATTTAGAATTTTCTTTTCCATTTTACAAGTTGGCCAATTTAAATTAGGTTGTTTTATTTGAAAAGCCTGTAATTCTCTTTTTTTTCCCCTTTTCACCTAATCACAAATTTCTTATCACAAAAATGAACATGTTAATTCTATTTTATTTCCTATTTTTCCAATCTTGTGACTCATTTCACTTCAACCAGTTCTACCTTAAAGTGGACAAGTACACATCAATGTTTTTTGTAGTTTCTATTTTCTTCTCTGCTTTAATGAAAATTATAGCCCTTCTAGCCAAATTTTTCCTGTGTCATTTCTATCTCTGCATTTCATTCCATTTCTGGCCTACCTTAATACTAAAACAAAAATGCTCTTTCAAAAATTAAAACTATCTAAAACTAGTGATGGCAAAATGAAGCCCCATAAAGCAGCCAAGCCCTGCAGGGAAATACTTCACACACGAATGGGCTTCGAGATGCTTCATTTTTCTTGACTACGCCATCCCATGGACAGAAAAATGTATAACATGCTTGGTGCATGCAATAAAATGGTGAGCTGTAAATCATGCTCTGCCCACCAAACAATATGTATTTGAAGAGTGATTTTAATTGTTCTGTTTTACTTTGTCTTCTAACTTCTCCAATATTCAGACAGCTCCGCCGAGACCAACGTTTCACCCCCACACTGATATAAAATGGACCCAACCGTTTGGGTCTCTTTCCAAATTTGGTACCAAAGCCTCCCCCACAGTGCGGCAGCTATCTTGAATTGGCCCGTTCCCAGAAAGTTTTACTTCATTCAGTGTCATTCAGTATTATTCAAAATCTTTCAGTGTCATTCCAAATCATTCAATGTCATTCACAATCTTTCCACATCCTTCCACCTTCCATCGTTCAGTGTCATTCCACATTCTCTTTCATATATAACATAACATAACAATAACATAATCCTGGGTCAGCAGACACCTAATTAATGTGTTAATACATGATACATTTTTCTATAAGCAACCCTTATGATTGTAACGTATTTTTAATTCTTTCTAGGCGGGAACTGTCCGAACAAAAAATTCATGCAATTTGTAATTAGACACTTTGTCATACAAAAAGTCACTCAGGGCAAGAGAAAAAAAATTGTCACTTGCCCAAGTTGGGCAAGTAATTTGGCCACTCGGGCAAGGCAAATTTTAGTGGCACTTGCCCTATGGGCAAGCAGTTTTTAAAGTTAACTTCGAACCCTGTGATGGTGTCTTGTGACCTGTCTTTATCAGCTGATGTTCCATGAAGGCGTGCCTTACCTGTCACAAGAATGAAGGCAAGTCACGCCCCCCGCTGTCCATTCACTCCGCCAAGACGCTGCTCCAGGTGGTAGAGAGGATGAAGGCTCCCTTGTCTCTGTTCATGGTTTTTATGCCTCGCTTGCAGATCTCAATGGCCTCTCTGATCCAGCGCTGTAGTTTGTTCTCTTCTGTGCGGATGACCCTGCCCTTCTCCCGGTCCATGATGTGGTTTTCCCTTTTGCAGTGGTCAGTGATTGCTGATTTGTAATGTTCATGTTGTGCTTGTTCTTTTACTGCTCTGATTTTTTAATTTTTTTGACAGGTAAGTCACACCCTCATGGAACATCAGCTGATAAAGACTGGTCTCAAGACACCATCATGCGACACTCTGAAGAAGGCGAAAGACTCGCCGAAACATGTCAGGTAAAAAATTAACCTAAAACATAAATGTCTGCTTTTAATGAATCAGTCAAATATCAATAATAAGAAGACAAAATGAACCTAATACAAATAAATGAATGCTTAATAACTCCCCTGCACACGCTCCTAAAAATCCAAACCTTCACCTGTAAATAAAACGTCCCGACCTGAAGACATCTTAATGTTATTATTTTGTTTTACACACAGCGCCGCCAAGTGGAATCAAAAATTTGTTTTTATTTTAATTTTCACGTACTGCACGGTGCCCTTCTGACGAATCCGACTGAAAATTAGTCAGAAAAGACTCAAGACAATGATCTTACTCTCTGCCGAATTTTGTGACGTTTTGGCAAAAGGCGTGGCTATTACGGTGCTGAAAAGTCCGATTGTACTCTGTGGCAACAAAAGCTCCAGCAACATGAGTCAGATGATCCTATCTTCTCGAAGTTGCACACATTTGAGGATACTTAAGCCCTGAAGACATCTACCAACTTATTTTTCATCGTAGTAGTAGCGCCACCAACTGCTAATAGCTAATACAAGTTATTTTCTTGGATGTTTTTCTCCGTGCAACTCAACAAGGTCGCCCTCGTATATGCTCGGATGACTGTTTCGGGCCATGAGGACGTCATAATACGAAATTTGTCCTTTTTCATGAAAAGTTGTGGGAGTGGCATTGCACTGTTCGGCAATAAAACAACGCTGATTATGAGGTTCTAAATATGAACAACAACTCGTGAAACTTTACACACACATCAGGCCGAGCAAATTATCAATATTTTATACGTTAGTTGTGCAGCTTTTTTTAAATGGCTCACCATGGCCCTCGAGAAATGTTCAAAAAAGCAGCCCTGGTTGAGTGTTTCACTTCGCTTTTTGTAAATTTTATGGAGTACAGTGAACCCTCGGTTATCGCGGTTAATGGGGACCGAGACCATCCGCGAAAACTGAAAATCCGCGAAGTAGCGGCGCACCTTCAAAAATGCTTTAAAAAAATATACAATATATATAATAAATATATAAATATATATATATATATATATATATATATATATATATATATATATATATATACGGGGGGAGAGAGAGAGAGAGAGAGTGAAATTCATGTTATAACAAAAAAAACAAATTATTATTAAAACTTATTATTTTTTTATTCCCCAACCATTCTTTTTGTATTTATTTAATTACTCCGACTTTTACCTGCTGGTACGCCGTCCGGTGTGCCCTGTGAAATGAAAGGTGGCATTCTTTATTTATTTATTACATTTATTCATTCATAACTGACAGCCTCGCGCTCCGCTCGTGCCCGGGCAGAAGAGGTGCTCCAATTCGGCTTAACTGTGACACACGCCCGCCCTCCTCCCCCGGAGCTTCCATTCGGTTAAACTTAGGGGCCGCTTGGCACCGCCCGTGCCCGGGGAAGGTGCTCCTCTTCGGCTTACTGTGACGCGAGCATGCCCTCCTCCTCCGGAGCTTCCATTCGGTTAAACTTAGGGGCCGCCTGGAACCGCCCGTGCCCGGGGAAGGTGCTCCTCTTCGACTTACTGTGACGCGAGCATGCCCTCCTCCTCCGGAGCTTCCATTCGGTTAAACTTAGGGGCCGCCTGGAACCGCCCGTGCCCGGGGAAGGTGCTCCTCTTCGACTTACTGTGACGCGAGCATGCCCTCCTCCTCCGGAGCTTCCATTCGGTTAAACTCAGGGGCCGCTTGGAACCGCCCGTGCCCGGGGAAGGTGCTCCTCTACGGCTTAACTGCCACGCACGCCGGCCGGAGCTCTGGTACGGTCCGAACCGCGCGAAACGTCGCCACCGATCGTGTCCGGGGGAACGTGCTCTTCTTCGTCCACTCTCCTCTTCGCCCACGCTCTTCTTCGGCGCCCGCCGGCCGTCTAACCGCTCCAGCGCCCCGTCGTGCCGCTCGGCGAAACTACAATGCCCCCGAATATTTTTTAGACCCGCGAAGCACTGAACCCGCGAAAGGTGAACCTCGAAGTAGCGAGGGTTCACTGTATGTATAAGACCAAGACCTACAAAAAAGTCTCTTGGAGCAATGAGCTAGGTTTTACAGGAAGTCGGCCATTTTGAATTTACTTAAAAGGGGGCGGGTCTCCACAATGGACTTTGTGTAGAAATTATTATTGGGGCCCGAGCAGCGACCGCGGCGAGGTCCCTATTGTTTTTGTAGAAATTATTATTACTTTTATTATTATTATTATTATTATTATTATTAGGGCCTGAGCAGCGACCGCTGCGAAGTCCCTATTGTTTTTGTAGAAATTATTATTATTATTATTTTTCCGATTGTTCGATCGCATTTTTGACCCCCGAAACATGCACAAAAACTCACCAAACTTGGCAGTCTCATCGGGCATGGCGAAAAATTTGATATTTTTTAACGTCTAATATGAACAGGAAGTGAGTTATGAATTTTTGAAAGTCCGACTTTTGCCCTTTTTTGCATGTTTACAGGGGTCATTCTTTTGCACCTTGATCCTAAAGGCTTCATCTGATTGCCTTAAAGTTCTGTCTGTAGCATCTGAAGACCTGGGACAAACACTGGGGCTAAAATTTTTTGTTTCCGGAATACTATATGACGGGGGCGGGGCTTCGAAGTTTTCACTTAAGATTTCCTTCGCCGCAATGGACAAAATGCTTAATAACTCTCCTGCACATGCTGCTAAAAATCCAAAACTTCTTATTCCATTCTTATTTATTCATCTAATTTATATATTTGTCTGTATTATTGTTGTATTGCACTGGAGAGGGGAGCCCTCTAATCTCGTTGCACACTTGTGTACAATGACAATAAAGGGATTTCTATTTCTATTCTATTCATGTACATAAAGAGTCTGTACCTGAAGACATCTATATGTTTATATTCAGTTATACACCTTGCGCCAATCAATATCATTTTTTACATTTTGACGTACTGCACGGTGCCCTTTTAACGAATCTGATTGAAAATTGGCTAGAAAAGACTCAAGACATTGATCTTACTCTATCCCTATTTTTGTGACTTTCCTTCGAAGGGCGTGGCTATTACGGTGCCGCAGAGTCTGATTATTCTCCGTGGCAACAAAAGTTCCTGCAAAATGATTCAGATGATCCATCTTCTCGAAATTTTTCACATTTGAGGATATTCAGGCCCTGAAGACGGCTGCCAACTTATTTTTGATCGCAGTGGTAGCGCCACCAACTGGTTAAAACAAATACAAATTATTTTCGTTGATTTTTTTCTCCGGGCAGGTTAACAAAATCTACCTTACATTTGCTCGGATGAGTGTTTAGGCCTTGAGGATGTCACAATACGAAAGTCTTTTGCCTTCTTCAGAGTGTCACATGATGGTGTCTTGTGGCCCGTCTTTATCAGCTGATGTTCCATGAGGGCGTGACTTACCTGTCACAAGAACGAAGGCAAGTCACGCCCCCCGCTGTCCGTTCACTCCGCCAAAATGCTGCTCCAGGTGGTAGAGAGGATGAAGGCTCCCTTGTCTCTGTTCATGGTTTTTATGCCTCGCTTGCAGATCTCAATGGCCTCTCTGATCCAGCGCTGTTGTTTGTTCTCTTCGGTGCGGATGACCCTGCCCTTCTCCCGGTCCATGATGTGGTTTTCCCTTTTGCAGTGGTCAGTGATTGCTGATTTGTAATGTTCATGTTGTGCTTGTTCTTTTACTGCTCTGATTTTTCATTTTTTTGACAGGTAAGTCACACCCTCATGGAACATCAGCTGATAAAGACGGGTCTCAAGACACCATCATGCGACACTCTGAAGAAGGCGAAAGACTCGCCGAAACATGTCAGGTAAAAAATTAACCTAAAACATAATTGTCTGCTTTTAATGAATCAGTCAAATATCAATAATAAGAAGACAAAATGAACCTAATACAAATAAATGAATGCTTAATAACTCCCCTGCACATGCTCCTAAAAATCCAAACCTTCACCTGTAAATAAAACGTCCCGACCTGAAGACATCTTAATGCTATTATTTTGTTATACACACAGTGCCGCCAAGTGGAATCAAAAATTTGTTTTTATTTTAATTTTCACGTACTGCACGGTGCCCTTTTGACGAATCCGACTGAAAATTAGTCAGAAAAGACTCAAGACAATGATCTTACTCTCTGCCGAATTTTGTGACGTTTTGGCAAAAGGCGTGGCTATTAAGGTGCTGAAAAGTCCGATTGTACTTTGTGGCAACAAAAGCTCCGGCAACATGACTCAGATGATCCTATCTTCTCGAAGTTGTACACATTTGAGGATACTTCAGCCCTGAAGACATCTACCAACTTATTTTACATCGTAGTAGTAGCGCCACCAACTGGTAAAAGCTAATACAAGTTATTTTCTTGGATGTTTTTCTCCGTGCAACTCAACAAGGTCGCCCTCATATATGCTCGGATGACTGTTTCGGCCATGAGGATGTCACAATACGAAATTCGTGATTTTTCGTGAAAAGTTGTGGGAGTGGCATTGCACTGTTCGGCAATAAAACAAAGCTGATTATGAGGTTCTAAATATGAACGACAACTCGTAAAACTTTACACACACATCAGGCCGAGCAAATTTATCAATATTTTATAAGTTAGTTGTGCAGCTTTTTTGAAATGGCTCGCCATGGCCCTCGAGAAATGTTAAAAAAAAGCAGCTCTGGTTGAGTGTTTCACCTCGCTTTTTGTAAATTTTATGGAGTACAGTGAACCCTCGGTTATCGCGGTTAATGGGGACCGAGACCACCCGCGAAAACAAAATCCGCGAAGTAGCGGCGCACCTTCAAAAATGCTTAAAAAAAATATACAATATATATAATAAATATATATATATATATATATATATATATATATATATATATATATATACAGGGAGAGAGAGAGTGAAATTCATGTTATAACAAAAAAACCAAATTATTATTAAAACGTATTATTTTTTTATTCCCCAGCCATTCTTTTTGTATTTATTTAATTACTCCGACTTTTACCTGCTGGTACGCCGTCCGGTGTGCCCTGTGAAATGAAAGGTGGCATTCTTTATTTATTTATTCATTTATTCATTCATAACTGACAGCCTCGCGCTCCGCTCGTGCCCGGGCAGAAGAGGTGCTCCAATTTGGCTTAACTGTGACACACGCCCGTCCTCCTCCCCCGGAGCTTCCATTCGGTTAAACTTAGGGGCCGCTTGGCACCGCCCGTGCCCGGGGAAGGTGCTCCTCTTCGGCTTACTGTGACGCGAGCATGCCCTCCTCCTCCGGAGCTTCCATTCGGTTAAACTTAGGGGCCGCTTGGAACCGCCCGTGCCCGGGGAAGGTGCTCCTCTTCGGCTTACTGTGACGCGAGCATGCCCTCCTCCTCCGGAGCTTCCATTCGGTTAAACTTAGGGGCCGCTTGGAACCGCCCGTGCCCGGGGAAGGTGCTCCTCTTCGGCTTACTGTGACGCGAGCATGCCCTCCTCCTCCGGAGCTTCCATTCGGTTAAACTTAGGGGCCGCTTGGCACCGCCCGTGCCCGGGGAAGGTGCTCCTCTACGGCTTAACTGCCACGCACGCTGGCCGGAGCTCTGGTACGGTCCGAACCGCGCGAAACGTCGCCACCGATCGTGTCCGGGGGAACGTGCTCTTCTTCGTCCACTCTCCTCTTCGCCCACGCTCTTCTTCGGCGCACGCCGGCCGTCTAACCGCTCCAGCGCCCCGTCGTGCCGCTCGGCGAAACTACAATGCCCCCGAATATTTTTTAGACCCGCGAAGCACTGAACCCGCGAAAGGTGAACCGCGAAGTAGCGAGGGTTCACTGTATGTATAAGACCAAGACCTACAAAAAAGTCTCTTGGAGCAATGAGCTAGGTTTTACAGGAAGTCGGCCATTTTGAATTTACTTAAAAGGGGGCGGGTCACCACAATGGACTTTGTGTAGAAATTATTATTGGGGCCCGAGCAGCGACCGCGGCGAGGTCCCTATTGTTTTTGTAGAAAATATTATTACTTTTATTATAATTATTATTATTATTATTAGGGCCTGAGCAGCGACCGCTGCGAAGTCCCTATTGTTTTTGTAGAAATTATTATTATTATTATTTTTCCGATTGTTCGATCGCATTTTTGACCCCCGAAACATGCACAAAAACTCACCAAAGTTGGCAGTCTCATCGGGCATGGCGAAAAATTTGATATTTTAATGTCTAATATGAACAAGAAGTGAGTTATGAATTTTTGAAAGTCCGACTTTTGCCCTTTTTTGCATGTTTACAGGGGTCATTCTTTTGCACCCTGATCCTAAAGGCTTCATCTGATTGCCTTAAAATTCTGTCTGTAGCTTCTGAAGACCTGGGACAAACACTGGGGCTAAAATTTTTTGTTTCCGAAATACTATATGACGGGGGCGGGGCATCAAAGTTTTCACTTAAGATTTCCTTCGCCGCAATGGACAAAATGCTTAATAACTCTCCTGCACATGCTGCTAAAAATCCAAAACTTCACATGTACATAAAGAGTCTGTACCTGAAGACATCTATATGTTTATATTCAGTTATACACCTTGCGCCAATCAATATCATTTTTTACATTTTGACGTACTGCACGGTGCCCTTTTAACGAATCTGATTGAAAATTGGCTAGAAAAGACTCAAGACATTGATCTTACTCTATCCCTATTTTTGTGACTTTCCTTCGAAGGGCGTGGCTATTACGGTGCCGCAGAGTCTGATTATTCTCTGTGGCAACAAAAGTTCCTGCAAAATGATTCAGATGATCCATCTTCTCGAAATTTTTCACATTTGAGGATATTCAGGCCCTGAAGACGGCTGCCAACTTATTTTTGATCGCAGTGGTAGCGCCACCAACTGGTTAAAACAAATACAAATTATTTTCGTTGATTTTTTTCTCCGGGCAGGTTAACAAAATCTACCTTACATTTGCTCGGATGAGTGTTTAGGCCTTGAGGATGTCACAATACGAAAGTCTTTCGCCTTCTTCAGAGTGTCACATGATGGTGTCTTGTGGCCCGTCTTTATCAGCTGATGTTCCATGAGGGCGTGACTTACCTGTCACAAGAATGAAGGCAAGTCACGCCCCCCGCTGTCCGTTCACTCCGCCAAAATGCTGCTCCAGGTGGTAGAGAGGATGAAGGCTCCCTTGTCTCTGTTCATGGTTTTTATGCCTCGCTTGCAGATCTCAATGGCCTCTCTGATCCAGCGCTGTTGTTTATTCTCTTCGGTGCGGATGACCCTGCCCTTCTCCCGGTCCATGATGTGGTTTTCCCTTTTGCAGCGGTCAGTGATTGCTGATTTGTAATGTTCATGTTGTGCTTGTTCTTTTACTGCTCTGATTTTTTCATTTTTTTGACAGGTAAGTCACACCCTCATGGAACATCAGCTGATAAAGACGGGTCTCAAGACACCATCATGCGACACTCTGAAGAAGGCAAAAGACTCGCCGAAACATGTCAGGTAAAAAATTAACCTAAAACATAATTGTCTGCTTTTAATGAATCAGTCAAATATTAATAATAAGAAGACAAAATGAACCTAATACAAATAAATGAATGCTTAATAACTCCCCTGCACATGCTCCTAAAAATCCAAACCTTCACCTGTAAATAAAACGTCCCGACCTGAAGACATCTTAATGTTATTATTTTGTTATACACACAGCGCCGCCAAGTGGAATCAAAAATTTGTTTTTATTTTAATTTTCACGTACTGCACGGTGCCCTTTTGACGAATCCGACTGAAAATTAGTCAGAAAAGACTCAAGACAATGATCTTACTCTCTGCCGAATTTTGTGACGTTTTGGCAAAAGGCGTGGCTATTACGGTGCTGAAAAGTCCGATTGTACTCTGTGGCAACAAAAGCTCCGGCAACATGACTCAGATGATCCTATCTTCTCGAAGTTGTACACATTTGAGGATACTTCAGCCCTGAAGACATCTACCGACTTATTTTTCATCGTAGTAGTAGCGCCACCAACTGGTAAAAGCTAATACAAGTTATTTTCTTGGATGTTTTTCTCCGTGCAACTCAACAAGGTCGCCCTCATATATGCTCGGATGACTGTTTCGGCCATGAGGATGTCACAATACGAAATTAGTCCTTTTTCGTGAAAAGTTGTGGGAGTGGCATTGCACTGTTCGGCAATAAAACAACGCTGATTATGAGGTTCTAAATATGAACGACAACTCGTGAAACTTTACACACACATCAGGCCGAGCAAATTTATCAATATTTTATACGTTAGTTGTGCAGCTTTTTTTAAATGGCTCGCCATGGCCCTTGAGAAATGTTCAAAAAAGCAGCCCTGATTGAGTGTTTCACCTCGCTTTTTGTAAATTTTATGGAGTACAGTGAACCCTCGGTTATCGCGGTTAATGGGGACCGAGACCACCCGCGAAAACTGAAAATCCGCGAAGTAGCGGCGCACCTTCAAAAATGCTTAAAAAAAATATACAATATATATAATAAATATATATATATATATATATATATATATATATACGGGGAGAGAGAGAGTGAAATTCATTTTATAACAAAAAAACCAAATTATTATTAAAACGTATTATTTTTTTATTCCCCAGCCATTCTTTTTGTATTTATTTAATTACTCCGACTTTTACCTGCTGGTACGCCGTCCGGTGTGCCCTGTGAAATGAAAGGTGGCATTCTTTATTTATTTATTCATTTATTCATTCATAACTGACAGCCTCGCGCTCCGCTCGTGCCCGGGCGGAAGAGGTGCTCCAATTCGGCTTAACTGTGACACACGCCCGCCCTCCTCCCCCGGAACTTCCATTCGGTTAAACTTAGGGGCCGCTTGGCACCGCCCGTGCCCGGGGAAGGTGCTCCTCTTCGGCTTACTGTGACGCGAGCATGCCCTCCTCCTCCGGAGCTTCCATTCAGTTAAACTTAGGGGCCGCTTGGAACCGCCCGTGCCCGGGGAAGGTGCTCCTCTTCGGCTTACTGTGACGCGAGCATGCCCTCCTCCTCCGGAGCTTCCATTCGGTTAAACTTAGGGGCCGCTTGGCACCGCCCGTGCCCGGGGAAGGTGCTCCTCTACGGCTTAACTGCCACGCACGCCGGCCGGAGCTCTGGTACGGTCCGAACCGCGCGAAACGTCGCCACCGATCGTGTCAGGGAGAACGTGCTCTTCTTCGTCCACTCTCCTCTTCGCCCACGCTGTTCTTCGGCGCACGCCGGCCGTCTAACCGCTCCAGCGCCCCGTCGTGCCGCTCGGCGAAACTACAATGCCCCCGAATATTTTTTAGACCCGCGAAGCACTGAACCCGCGAAAGGTGAACCGCGAAGTAGCGAGGGTTCACTGTATGTATAAGACCAAGACCTACAAAAAAGTCTCTTGGAGCAATGAGCTAGGTTTTACAGGAAGTCGGCCATTTTGAATTTACTTAAAAGGGGGCGGGTCACCACAATGGACTTTGTGTAGAAATTATTATTGGGGCCCGAGCAGCGACGGCGGCGAGGTCCCTATTGTTTTTGTAGAAATTATTATTAGGGCCTGAGCAGCGACCGCTACGAGGTCCCCATTGTTTTTGTGGAAATTATTATTATTTTTATTATTATTATTATTAGGGCCCGAGCAGTGACCGCTGCGAGGTCCCTATTGTTTTTCTAGAAATTGTTATTAGGGCCCGAGCTGCGACGGCTGCGAGGTCCCTATTGTTTTTGTAGAAAATATTATTACTTTTATTATTATTAATATTATTATTATTATTATTAGGGCCTGAGCAGCGACCGCTGCGAAGTCCCTATTGTTTTTGTAGAAATTATTATTATTATTATTTTTCCGATTGTTCGATCGCATTTTTGACCCCCGAAACATGCACAAAAACTCACCAAACTTGGCAGTCTCATCGGGCATGGCGAAAAATTTGATATTTTAACGTCTAATATGAACAGGAAGTGAGTTATGAATTTTTGAAAGTCCGACTTTTGCCCTTTTTTGCATGTTTACAGGGGTCATTCTTTTGCACCCTGATCCTAAAGGCTTCATCTGATTGCCTTAAAATTCTGTCTGTAGCATCTGAAGACCTGGGACAAACACTGGGGCTAAATTTTTTTGTTTCCGAAATACTATATGACGGGGGCGGGGCTTCAAAGTTTTCACTTAAGATTTCCTTCGCCGCAATGGACAAAATGCTTAATAACTCTCCTGCACATGCTGCTAAAAATCCAAAACTTCACATGTACATAAAAAGTCTGTACCTGAAGACATCTATATGTTTATATTCAGTTATACACCTTGCGCCAATCAATATCATTTTTTACATTTTGACGTACTGCACGGTGCCCTTTTAACGAATCTGATTGAAAATTGGCTAGAAAAGACTCAAGACATTGATCTTACTCTATCCCTATTTTTGTGACTTTCCTTCGAAGGGCGTGGCTATTACGGTGCCGCAGAGTCTGATTATTCTCCGTGGCAACAAAAGTTCCTGCAAAATGATTCAGATGATCCATCTTCTCGAAATTTTTCACATTTGAGGATATTCAGGCCCTGAAGACGGCTGCCAACTTATTTTTGATCGCAGTGGTAGCGCCACCAACTGGTTAAAACAAATACAAATTATTTTCGTTGATGTTTTTCTCCGGGCAGGTGAACAAAATCTACCTTATATTTGCTCGGATGAGTGTTTAGGCCTTGAGCATGTCACAATACGAAAGTCTTTCGCCTTCTTCAGAGTGTCACATGATGCTGTCTTGTGACCCGTCTTTATCAGCTGATGTTCCATGAGGGCGTGACTTACCTGTCACAAGAATGAAGGCAAGTCACGCCCCCCGCTGTCCGTTCACTCCGCCAAGATGCTGGTCCAGGTGGTAGAGAGGATGAAGGCTCCCTTGTCTCTGTTCATGGTTTTTATGCCTCGCTTGCAGATCTCAATGGCCTCTCTGATCCAGCGCTGTTGTTTGTTCTCTTCTGTGCGGATGACCCTGCCCTTCTCCCGGTCCATGATGTGGTTTTCCCTTTTGCAGTGGTCAGTGATTGCTGATTTGTAATGTTCATGTTGTGCTTGTTCTTTTACTGCTCTGATTTTTTTCATTTTTTTGACAGGTAAGTCACACCCTCATGGAACATCAGCTCAAGACACCATCATGCGACACTCTGAAGAAGGCGAAAGACTCGCCGAAACATGTCAGGTAAAAAATTAACCTAAAACATAATTGTCTGCTTTTAATGAATCAGTCAAATATCAATAATAAGAAGACAAAATGAACCTAATACAAATAAATGAATGCTTAATAACTCCCCTGCACATGCTCCTAAAAATCCAAACCTTCACCTGTAAATAAAACGTCCCGACCTGAAGACATCGTAATGTTATTATTTTGTTATACACACAGTGCCGCCAAGTGGAATCAAAAATTTGTTTTTATTTTAATTTTCACGTACTGCACGGTGCCCTTTTGACGAATCCGACTGAAAATGAGTCAGAAAAGACTCAAGACAATGATCTTACTCTCTGCCGAATTTTGTGGCGTTTTGGCAAAAGGCGTGGCTATTAAGGTGCTGAAAAGTCCGATTGTACTCTGTGGCAACAAAAGCTCCGGCAACATGACTCAGATGATCTTATCTTCTCGAAGTTGTACACATTTGAGGATACTTCAGCCCTGAAGACATCTACCAACTTATTTTACATCGTAGTAGTAGCGCCACCAACTGGTAAAAGCTAATACAAGTTATTTTCTTGTATGTTTTTCTCCGTGCAACTCAACAAGGTCGCCCTCATATATGCTCGGATGACTGTTTCGGCCATGAGGATGTCACAATACGAAATTCGTCCTTTTTCGTGAAAAGTTGTGGGAGTGGCATTGCACTGTTCGGCAATAAAACAAAGCTGATTATGAGGTTCTAAATATGAACGACAACTCGTAAAACTTTACACACACATCAGGCCGAGCAAATTTATCAATATTTTATACGTTAGTTGTGCAGCTTTTTTGAAATGGCTCGCCATGGCCCTCGAGAAATGTTAAAAAAAGCAGCTCTGGTTGAGTGTTTCACCTCGCTTTTTGTAAATTTTATGGAGTACAGTGAACCCTCGGTTATCGCGGTTAATGGGGACCGAGACCACCCGCGAAAACTGAAAATCCGCGAAGTAGCGGCGCACCTTCAAAAATGCTTAAAAAAAATATACAATATATATAATAAATATATATATATATATATATATATATATATATATATATATATATATATATATATATATATATATATATACGGGGAGAGAGAGAGTGAAATTCATGTTATAACAAAAAAACCAAATTATTATTAAAACGTATTATTTTTTTATTCCCCAGCCATTCTTTTAGTATTTATTTAATTACTCCGACTTTTACCTGCTGGTACGCCGTCCGGTGTGCCCTGTGAAATGAAAGGTGGCATTCTTTATTTATTTATTCATTTATTCATTCATAACTGACAGCCTCGCGCTCCGCTCGTGCCCGGGCAGAAGAGGTGCTCCAATTTGGCTTAACTGTGACACACGCCCGCCCTCCTCCCCCGGAGCTTCCATTCGGTTAAACTTAGGGGCCGCTTGGCACCGCCCGTGCCCGGGGAAGGTGCTCCTCTTCGGCTTACTGTGACGCGAGCATGCCCTCCTCCTCCGGAGCTTCCATTCGGTTAAACTTAGGGGCCGCTTGGAACCGCCCGTGCCCGGGGAAGGTGCTCCTCTACAGCTTAACTGCCACGCACGCCGGCCGGAGCTCTGGTACGGTCCGAACCGCGCGAAACGTCGCCACCGATCGTGTCCGAGGGAACGTGCTCTTCTTCGTCCACTCTCCTCTTCGCCCACGCTCTTCTTCGGCGCACGGCGGCCGTCTAACCGCTCCAGCGCCCCGTCGTGCCGCTCGGCGAAACTACAATGCCCCCGAATATTTTTTAGACCCGCGAAGCACTGAACCCGCGAAAGGTGAACCGCGAAGTAGCGAGGGTTCACTGTATGTATAAGACCAAGACCTACAAAAAAGTCTCTTGGAGCAATGAGCTAGGTTTTACAGGAAGTCGGCCATTTTGAATTTACTTAAAAGGGGGCGGGTCACCACAATGGACTTTGTGTAGAAATTATTATTGGGGCCCGAGCACCGACCGCGGCGAGGTCCCTATTGTTTTTGTAGAAAACATTATTACTTTTATTATTATTATTATTATTATTATTAGGGCCTGAGCAGCGACCGCTGCGAAGTCCCTATTGTTTTTGTAGAAATTATTATTATTATTATTTTTCCGATTGTTCGATCGCATTTTTGACCCCCGAAACATGCACAAAAACTCACCAAACTTGGCAGTCTCATCGGACATGGCGAAAAATTTGATATTTTTTAACGTCTAATATGAACAGGAAGTGAGTTATGAATTTTTGAAAGTCCGACTTTTGCCCTTTTTTGCATGTTTACAGGGGTCATTCTTTTGCACCCTGATCCTAAAGGCTTCATCTGATTGCCTTAAAATTCTGTCTGTAGCATCTGAAGACCTGGGACAAACACTGGGGCTAAAATTTTTTGTTTTCCGAAATACTATATGACGGGGGCGGGGCTTCAAAGTTTTCACTTAAGATTTCCTTCGCCGCAATGGACAAAATGCTTAATAACTCTCCTGCACATGCTGCTAAAAATCCAAAACTTCACATGTACATAAAGAGTCTGTACCTGAAGACATCTATATGTTTATATTCAGTTATACACCTTGCGCCAATCAATATCATTTTTTACATTTTGACGTACTGCATGGTGCCCTTTTAACGAATCCGATTGAAAATTGGCTAGAAAAGACTCAAGACATTGATCTTACTCTATCCCTATTTTTATGACTTTCCTTCAAAGGGCGTGGCTATTACGGTGCCGCAGAGTCTGATTATTCTCCGTGGCAACAAAAGTTCCTGCAAAATGATTCAGATGATCCATCTTCTGGAAATCTTTCACATTTGAGGATATTCAGGCCCTGAAGACGGCTGCCAACTTATTTTTGATCGCAGTGGTAGCGCCACCAACTGGTTAAAACAAATACAAATTATTTTCGTTGATGTTTTTCTCCGGGCAGGTGAACAAAATCTACCTTATATTTGCTCGGATGAGTGTTTAGGCCTTGAGCATGTCACAATACAAAAGTATTTCGCCTTCTTCAGAGTGTCACATGATGCTGTCTTGTGACCCGTCTTTATCAGCTGATGTTCCATGAGGGCGTGACTTACCTGTCACAAGAATGAAGGCAAGTCACGCCCCCCGCTGTCCGTTCACTCCGCCAAGATGCTGGTCCAGGTGGTAGAGAGGATGAAGGCTCCCTTGTCTCTGTTCATGGTTTTTATGCCTCGCTTGCAGATCTCAATGGCCTCTCTGATCCAGCGCTGTTGTTTGTTCTCTTCTGTGCGGATGACCCTGCCCTTCTCCCGGTCCATGATGTGGTTTTCCCTTTTGCAGTGGTCAGTGATTGCTGATTTGTAATGTTCATGTTGTGCTTGTTCTTTTACTGCTCTGATTTTTTCATTTTTTTGACAGGTAAGTCACACCCTCATGGAACATCAGCTGATAAAGACGGGTCTCAAGACACCATCATGCGACACTCTGAAGAAGGCGAAAGACTCGCCGAAACATGTCAGGTAAAAAATTAACCTAAAACATAATTGTCTGCTTTTAATGAATCAGTCAAATATCAATAATAAGAAGACAAAATGAACCTAATACAAATAAATGAATGCTTAATAACTCCCCTGCACATGCTCCTAAAAATCCAAACCTTCACCTGTAAATAAAACGTCCCGACCTGAAGACATCTTAATGTTATTATTTTGTTATACACACAGTGCCGCCAAGTGGAATAAAAATTTTTTTTTTATTTTAATTTTCACGTACTGCACGGTGCCCTTTTGACGAATCCGACTGAAAATTAGTCAGAAAAGACTCAAGACAATGATCTTACTCTCTGCCGAATTTTGTGACGTTTTGGCAAAAGGCGTGGCTATTAAGGTGCTGAAAAGTCCGATTGTACTCTGTGGCAACAAAAGCTCCGGCAACATGACTCAGATGATCCTATCTTCTCGAAGTTGTACACATTTGAGGATACTTCAGCCCTGAAGACATCTACCAACTTATTTTACATTGTAGTAGTAGCGCCACCAACTGGTAAAAGCTAATACAAGTTATTTTCTTGGATGTTTTTCTCCGTGCAACTCAACAAGGTCGCCCTCATATATGCTCGGATGACTGTTTCGGCCATGAGGATGTCACAATACGAAATTTGTGATTTTTCGTGAAAAGTTGTGGGAGTGGCATTGCACTGTTCGGCAATAAAACAAAGCTGAATATGAGGTTCTAAATATGAACGACAACTCGTAAAACTTTACACACACATCAGGCCGAGCAAATTTATCAATATTTTATACGTTAGTTGTGCAGCTTTTTTGAAATGGCTCGCCATGGCCCTCGAGAAATGTTAAAAAAAAGCAGCTCTGGTTGAGTGTTTCACCTCGCTTTTTGTAAATTTTATGGAGTACAGTGAACCCTCGGTTATCGCGGTTAATGGGGACCGAGACCACCCGCGAAAACTGAAAATCCGCGAAGTAGCGGCGCACCTTCAAAAATGCTTAAAAAAAATATACAATATATACAATAAATATATAAATATATATATATATATATATATATATATATATATATATATATATATATATATATATATATACGGGGAGAGAGAGAGTGAAATTCATGTTATAACAAAAAAACCAAATTATTATTAAAACGTATTATTTTTTTATTCCCCAGCCATTCTTTTTGTATTTATTTAATTACTCAGACTTTTACCTGCTGGTACGCCGTCCGGTGTGCCCTGTGAAATGAAAGGTGGCATTCTTTATTTATTTATTCATTTATTCATTCATAACTGACAGCCTCGCGCTCCGCTCGTGCCCGGGCAGAAGAGGTGCTCCAATTTGGCTTAACTGTGACACACGCCCGTCCTCCTCCCCCGGAGATTCCATTCGGTTAAACTTAGGGGCCGCTTGGCACCGCCCGTGCCCGGGGAAGGTGCTCCTCTTCGGCTTACTGTGACGCGAGCATGCCCTCCTCCTCCGGAGCTTCTATTCGGTTAAACTTAGGGGCCGCTTGGAACCGCCCGTGCCCGGGGACGGTGCTCCTCTTCGGCTTACTGTGACGCGAGCATGCCCTCCTCCTCCGGAGCTTCCATTCGGTTAAACTTAGGGGCCGCTTGGCACCGCCCGTGCCCGGGGAAGGTGCTCCTCTACGGCTTAACTGCCACGCACGCTGGCCGGAGCTCTGGTACGGTCCGAACCGCGCGAAACGTCGCCACCGATCGTGTCCGGGGGAACGTGCTCTTCTTCGTCCACTCTCCTCTTCGCCCACGCTCTTCTTCGGCGCACGCCGGCCGTCTAACCGCTCCAGCGCCCCGTCGTGCCGCTCGGCGAAACTACAATGCCCCCGAATATTTTTTAGACCCGCGAAGCACTGAACCCGCGAAAGGTGAACCGCGAAGTAGCGAGGGTTCACTGTATGTATAAGACCAAGACCTACAAAAAAGTCTCTTGGAGCAATGAGCTAGGTTTTACAGGAAGTCGGCCATTTTGAATTTACTTAAAAGGGGGCGGGTCACCACAATGGACTTTGTGTAGAAATTATTATTGGGGCCCGAGCAGCGACCGCGGCGAGGTCCCTATTGTTTTTGTAGAAAATATTATTACTTTTATTATTATTATTATTATTATTATTAGGGCCTGAGCAGCGACCGCTGCGAAGTCCCTATTGTTTTTGTAGAAATTATTATTATTATTATTTTTCCGATTGTTCGATCGCATTTTTGACCCCCGAAACATGCACAAAAACTCACCAAACTTGGCAGTCTCATCGGGCATGGCGAAAAATTTGATATTTTAACGTCTAATATGAACAGGAAGTGAGTTATGAATTTTTGAAAGTCCGACTTTTGCCCTTTTTTGCATGTTTACAGGGGTCATTCTTTTGCACCCTGATCCTAAAGGCTTCATCTGATTGCCTTAAAATTCTGTCTGTAGCATCTGAAGACCTGGGACAAACACTGGGGCTAAAATTGTTTGTTTCCGAAATACTATATGACGGGGGCGGGGCATCAAAGTTTTCACTTAAGATTTCCTTCGCCGCAATGGACAAAATGCTTAATAACTCTCCTGCACATGCTGCTAAAAATCCAAAACTTCACATGTACATAAAGAGTCTGTACCTGAAGACATCTATATGTTTATATTCAGTTATACACCTTGCGCCAATCAATATCATTTTTTACATTTTGACGTACTGCACGGTGCCCTTTTAACGAATCTGATTGAAAATTGGCTAGAAAAGACTCAAGACATTGATCTTACTCTATCCCTATTTTTACGACTTTCCTTCAAAGGGCGTGGCTATTACGGTGCCGCAGAGTCTGATTATTCTCCGTGGCAACAAAAGTTCCTGCAAAATGATTCAGATGATCCATCTTCTGGAAATCTTTCACATTTGAGGATATTCAGGCCCTGAAGACGGCTGCCAACTTATTTTTGATCGCAGTGGTAGTGCCACCAACTGGTTAAAACAAATACAAATTATTTTCGTTGATGTTTTTCTCCGGGCAGGTGAACATAATCTACCTTATATTTGCTCGGATGAGTGTTTAGGCCTTGAGCATGTCACAATACGAAAGTCTTTCGCCTTCTTCAGAGTGTCACATGATGCTGTCTTGTGACCCGTCTTTATCAGCTGATGTTCCATGAGGGCGTGACTTACCTGTCACAAGAATGAAGGCAAGTCACGCCCCCCGCAGTCCGTTCACTCCGCCAAGATGCTGCTCCAGGTGGTAGAGAGGATGAAGGCTCCCTTGTCTCTGTTCATGGTTTTTATGCCTCGCTTGCAGATCTCAATGGCCTCTCTGATCCAGCGCTGTTGTTTGTTCTCTTCTGTGCGGATGACCCTGCCCTTCTCCCGGTCCATGATGTGGTTTTCCCTTTTGCAGTGGTCAGTGATTGCTGATTTGTAATGTTCATGTTGTGCTTGTTCTTTTACTGCTCTGATTTTTTCATTTTTTTGACAGGTAAGTCACACCCTCATGGAACATCAGCTCAAGACACCATCATGCGACACTCTGAAGAAGGCAAAAGACTCGCCGAAACATGTCAGGTAAAAAATTAACCTAAAACATAATTGTCTGCTTTTAATGAATCAGTCAAATATCAATAATAAGAAGACAAAATGAACCTAATACAAATAAATGAATGCTTAATAACTCCCCTGCACATGCTCCTAAAAATCCAAACCTTCACCTGTAAATAAAACGTCCCGACCTGAAGACATCTTAATGTTATTATTTTGTTATACACACAGTGCCGCCAAGTGGAATCAAAAATTTGTTTTTATTTTAATTTTCACATACTGCACGGTGCCCTTTTGACGAATCCGACTGAAAATGAGTCAGAAAAGATTCAAGACAATGATCTTACTCTCTGCCGAATTTTGTGACGTTTTGGCAAAAGGCGTGGCTATTAAGGTGCTGAAAAGTCCGATTGTACTCTGTGGCAACAAAAGCTCCGGCAACATGACTCAGATGATCCTATCTTCTCGAAGTTGTACACATTTGAGGATACTTCAGCCCTGAAGACATCTACCAACTTATTTTACATCGTAGTAGTAGCGCCACCAACTGGTAAAAGCTAATACAAGTTATTTTCTTGGATGTTTTTCTCCGTGCAACTCAACAAGGTCGCCCTCATATATGCTCGGATGACTGTTTCGGCCATGAGGATGTCACAATACGAAATTCGTCCTTTTTCATGAAAAGTTGTGGGAGTGGCATTGCACTGTTCGGCAATAAAACAAAGCTGATTATGAGGTTCTAAATATGAACGACAACTCGTAAAACTTTACACACACATCAGGCCGAGCAAATTTATCAATATTTTATACGTTAGTTGTGCAGCTTTTTTGAAATGGCTCGCCATGGCCCTCGAGAAATGTTAAAAAAAGCAGCTCTGGTTGAGTGTTTCACCTCGCTTTTTGTAAATTTTATGGAGTACAGTGAACCCTCGGTTATCGCGGTTAACGGGGACCGAGACCACCCGCGAAAACTGAAAATCCGCGAAGTAGCGGCGCACCTTCAAAAATGCTTAAAAAAAATAAACAATATATATAATAAATATATATATATATATATATATATATATATATATATATATATATATATATATATATACGGGGAGAGAGAGAGTGAAATTCATGTTATAACAAAAAAACTAAATTATTATTAAAACGTATTATTTTTTTATTCCCCAGCCATTCTTTTAGTATTTATTTAATTACTCCGACTTTTACCTGCTGGTACGCCGTCCGGTGTGCCCTGTGAAATGAAAGGTGGCATTCTTTATTTATTTATTCATTCATAACTGACAGCCTCGCGCTCCGCTCGTGCCCGGGCAGAAGAGGTGCTCCAATTTGGCTTAACTGTGACACACGCCCGCCCTCCTCCCCCGGAGCTTCCATTCGGTTAAACTTAGGGGCCGCTTGGCACCGCCCGTGCCCGGGGAAGGTGCTCCTCTTCGGCTTACTGTGACGCGAGCATGCCCTCCTCCTCCGGAGCTTCCATTCGGTTAAACTTAGGGGCCGCTTGGAACCGCCCGTGCCCGGGGAAGGTGCTCCTCTACGGCTTAACTGCCACGCACGCCGGCCGGAGCTCTGGTACGGTCCGAACCGCGCGAAACGTCGCCACCGATCGTGTCCGGGGGAACGTGCTCTTCTTCGTCCACTCTCCTCTTCGCCCACGCTCTTCTTCGGCGCACGCCGGCCGTCTAACCGCTCCAGCGCCCCGTCGTGCCGCTCGGCGAAACTACAATGCCCCCGAATATTTTTTAGACCCGCGAAGCACTGAACCCGCGAAAGGTGAACCGCGAAGTAGCGAGGGTTCACTGTATGTATAAGACCAAGACCTACAAAAAAGTCTCTTGGAGCAATGAGCTAGGTTTTACAGGAAGTCGGCCATTTTGAATTTACTTAAAAGGGGGCGGGTCACCACAATGGACTTTGTGTAGAAATTATTATTGGGGCCCGAGCAGCGACCGCGGCGAGGTCCCTATTGTTTTTGTAGAAAACATTATTACTTTTATTATTATTATTATTATTATTATTAGGGCCTGAGCAGCGACCGCTGCGAAGTCCCTATTGTTTTTGTAGAAATTATTATTATTATTATTTTTCCGATTGTTCGATCGCATTTTTGACCCCCGAAACATGCACAAAAACTCACCAAACTTGGCAGTCTCATCGGGCATGGCGAAAAATTTGATATTTTCACGTCTAATATGAACAGGAAGTGAGTTATGAATTTTTGAAAGTCCGACTTTTGCCCTTTTTTGCATGTTTACAGGGGTCATTCTTTTGCACCCTGATCCTAAAGGCTTCATCTGATTGCCTTAAAATTCTGTCTGTAGCATCTGAAGACCTGGGACAAACACTGGGGCTAAAATTTTTTGTTTCCGAAATACTATATGACGGGGGCGGGGCTTCAAAGTTTTCACTTAAGATTTCCTTCGCCGCAATGGACAAAATGCTTAATAACTCTCCTGCACATGCTGCTAAAAATCCAAAACTTCACATGTACATAAAGAGTCTGTACCTGAAGACATCTATATGTTTATATTCAGTTATACACCTTGCGCCAATCAATATCATTTTTTACATTTTGACGTACTGCATGGTGCCCTTTTAACGAATCCGATTGAAAATTGGCTAGAAAAGACTCAAGACATTGATCTTACTCTATCCCTATTTTTATGACTTTCCTTCAAAGGGCGTGGCTATTACGGTGCCGCAGAGTCTGATTATTCTCCGTGGCAACAAAAGTTCCTGCAAAATGATTCAGATGATCCATCTTCTGGAAATCTTTCACATTTGAGGATATTCAGGCCCTGAAGACGGCTGCCAACTTATTTTTGATCGCAGTGGTAGCGCCACCAACTGGTTAAAACAAATACAAATTATTTTCGTTGATGTTTTTCTCCGGGCAGGTGAACAAAATCTACCTTATATTTGCTCGGATGAGTGTTTAGGCCTTGAGCATGTCACAATACAAAAGTCTTTCGCCTTCTTCAGAGTGTCACATGATGGTGTCTTGTGACCCGTCTTTATCAGCTGATGTTCCATGAGGGCGTGACTTACCTGTCACAAGAATGAAGGCAAGTCACGCCCCCCGCTGTCCGTTCACTCCGCCAAAATGCTGCTCCAGGTGGTAGAGAGGATGAAGGCTCCCTTGTCTCTGTTCATGGTTTTTATGCCTCGCTTGCAGATCTCAATGGCCTCTCTGATCCAGCGCTGTTGTTTGTTCTCTTCGGTGCGGATGACCCTGCCCTTCTCCCGGTCCATGATGTGGTTTTCCCTTTTGCAGTGGTCAGTGATTGCTGATTTGTAATGTTCATGTTGTGCTTGTTCTTTTACTGCTCTGATTTTTCATTTTTTTGACAGGTAAGTCACACCCTCATGGAACATCAGCTGATAAAGACGGGTCTCAAGACACCATCATGCGACACTCTGAAGTAGGCGAAAGACTCGCCGAAACATGTCAGGTAAAAAATTAACCTAAAACATAATTGTCTGCTTTTAATGAATCAGTCAAATATCAATAATAAGAAGACAAAATGAACCTAATACAAATAAATGAATGCTTAATAACTCCCCTGCACATGCTCCTAAAAATCCAAACCTTCACCTGTAAATAAAACGTCCCGACCTGAAGACATCTTAATGTTATTATTTTGTTATACACACAGTGCCGCCAAGTGGAATCAAAAATTTGTTTTTATTTTAATTGTCACGTACTGCACGGTGCCCTTTTGACGAATCCGACTGAAAATTAGTCAGAAAAGACTCAAGACAATGATCTTACTCTCTGCCGAATTTTGTGACGTTTTGGCAAAAGGCGTGGCTATTAAGGTGCTGAAAAGTCCGATTGTACTCTGTGGCAACAAAAGCTCCGGCAACATGACTCAGATCATCCTATCTTCTCGAAGTTGTACACATTTGAGGATACTTCAGCCCTGAAGACATCTACCAACTTATTTTATATCGTAGTAGTAGCGCCACCAACTGGTAAAAGCTAATACAAGTTATTTTCTTGGATGTTTTTCTCCGTGCAACTCAACAAGGTCGCCCTCATATATGCTCGGATGACTGTTTCGGCCATGAGGATGTCACAATACGAAATTCGTGATTTTTCGTGAAAAGTTGTGGGAGTGGCATTGCACTGTTCGGCAATAAAACAAAGCTGATTATGAGGTTCTAAATATGAACGACAACTCGTAAAACTTTACACACACATCAGGCCGAGCAAATTTATCAATATTTTATACGTTAGTTGTGCAGCTTTTTTGAAATGGCTCGCCATGGCCCTCGAGAAATGTTAAAAAAAAGCAGCTCTGGTTGAGTGTTTCACCTCGCTTTTTGTAAATTTTATGGAGTACAGTGAACCCTCGGTTATCGCGGTTAATGGGGACCGAGACCACCCGCGAAAACTGAAAATCCGCGAAGTAGCGGCGCACCTTCAAAAATGCTTAAAAAAAATATACAATATATATAATAAATATATATATATATATATATATATATATATATATATATATATATATATATATATATATATATATATATATATACGGGGAGAGAGAGAGTGAAATTCATGTTATAACAAAAAAACCAAATTATTATTAAAACGTATTATTTTTTTATTCCCCAGCCATTCTTTTTGTATTTATTTAATTACTCCGACTTTTACCTGCTGGTACGCCGTCCGGTGTGCCCTGTGAAATGAAAGGTGGCATTCTTTATTTATTTATTCATTTATTCATTCATAACTGACAGCCTCGCGCTCCGCTCGTGCCCGGGCAGAAGAGGTGCTCCAATTTGGCTTAACTGTGACACACGCCCGTCCTCCTCCCCCGGAGCTTCCATTCGGTTAAACTTAGGGGCCGCTTGGCACCGCCCGTGCCCGGGGAAGGTGCTCCTCTTCGGCTTACTGTGACGCGAGCATGCCCTCCTCCTCCGGAGCTTCCATTCGGTTAAACTTAGGGGCCGCTTGGAACCGCCCGTGCCCGGGGAAGGTGCTCCTCTTCGGCTTACTGTGACGCGAGCATGCCCTCCTCCTCCGGAGCTTCCATTCGGTTAAACTTAGGGGCCGCTTGGCACCGCCCGTGCCCGGGGAAGGTGCTCCTCTACGGCTTAACTGCCACGCACGCTGGCCGGAGCTCTGGTACGGTCCGAACCGCGCGAAACGTCGCCACCGATCGTGTCCGGGGGAACGTGCTCTTCTTCGTCCACTCTCCTCTTCGCCCACGCTCTTCTTCGGCGCACGCCGGCCGTCTAACCGCTCCAGCGCCCCGTCGTGCCGCTCGGCGAAACTACAATGCCCCCGAATATTTTTTAGACCCGCGAAGCACTGAACCTGCGAAAGGTGAACCGCGAAGTAGCGAGGGTTCACTGTATGTATAAGACCAAGACCTACAAAAAAGTCTCTTGGAGCAATGAGCTAGGTTTTACAGGAAGTCGGCCATTTTGAATTTACTTAAAAGGGGGCGGGTCACCACAATGGACTTTGTGTAGAAATTATTATTGGGGCCCGAGCAGCGACCGCGGCGAGGTCCCTATTGTTTTTGTAGAAAATATTATTACTTTTATTATTATTATTATTATTATTATTAGGGCCTGAGCAGCGACCGCTGCGAAGTCCCTATTGTTTTTGTAGAAATTATTATTATTATTATTTTTCCGATTGTTCGATCGCATTTTTGACCCCCGAAACATGCACAAAAACTCACCAAACCTGGCAGTCTCATCGGGCATGGCGAAAAATTTGATATTTTAACGTCTAATATGAACAGGAAGTGAGTTATGAATTTTTGAAAGTCCGACTTTTGCCCTTTTTTGCATGTTTACAGGGGTCATTCTTTTGCACCCTGATCCTAAAGGCTTCATCTGATTGCCTTAAAATTCTGTCTGTAGCATCTGAAGACCTGGGACAAACACTGGGGCTAAAATTTTTTGTTTCCGAAATACTATATGACGGGGGCGGGGCATCAAAGTTTTCACTTAAGATTTCCTTCGCCGCAATGGACAAAATGCTTAATAACTCTCCTGCACATGCTGCTAAAAATCCAAAACTTCACATGTACATAAAGAGTCTGTACCTGAAGACATCTATATGTTTATATTCAGTTATACACCTTGCGCCAATCAATATCATTTTTTACATTTTGACGTACTGCACGGTGCCCTTTTAACGAATCTGATTGAAAATTGGCTAGAAAAGACTCAAGACATTGATCTTACTCTATCCCTATTTTTGTGACTTTCCTTCGAAGGGCGTGGCTATTACGGTGCCGCAGAGTCTGATTATTCTCCGTGGCAACAAAAGTTCCTGCAAAATGATTCAGATGATCCATCTTCTCGAAATTTTTCACATTTGAGGATATTCAGGCCCTGAAGACGGCTGCCAACTTATTTTTGATCGCAGTGGTAGCGCCACCAACTGGTTAAAACAAATATAAATTATTTTCGTTGATGTTTTTCTCCGGGCATGTTAACAAAATCTACCTTATATTTGCTCGGATGAGTGTTTAGGCCTTGAGCATGTCACAATACGAAAGTCTTTCGCCTTCTTCAGAGTGTCACATGATGGTGTCTTGTGACCCGCCTTTATCAGCTGATGTTCCATGAGGGCGTGACTTACCTGTCACAAGAATGAAGGCAAGTCACGCCCCCCGCTGTCCGTTCACTCCACCAAGATGCTGGTCCAGGTGGTAGAGAGGATGAAGGCTCCCTTGTCTCTGTTCATGGTTTTTATGCCTCGCTTGCAGATCTCAATGGCCTCTCTGATCCAGCGCTGTTGTTTGTTCTCTTCTGTGCGGATGACCCTGCCCTTATCCCGGTCCATGATGTGGTTTTCCCTTTTGCAGTGGTCAGTGATTGCTGATTTGTAATGTTCATGTTGTGCTTGTTCTTTTACTGCTCTGATTTTTTTCATTTTTTTGACAGGTAAGTCACACCCTCATGGAACATCAGCTCAAGACACCATCATGCGACACTCTGAAGTAGGCGAAAGACTCGCCGAAACATGTCAGGTAAAAAATTAACCTAAAACATAATTGTCTGCTTTTAATGAATCAGTCAAATATCAATAATAAGAAGACAAAATGAACCTAATACAAATAAATGAATGCTTAATAACTCCCCTGCACATGCTCCTAAAAATCCAAACCTTCACCTGTAAATAAAACGTCCCGACCTGAAGACATCTTAATGTTATTATTTTGTTATACACACAGTGCCGCCAAGTGGAATCAAAAATTTGTTTTTATTTTAATTGTCACGTACTGCACGGTGCCCTTTCGACGAATCCGACTGAAAATTAGTCAGAAAAGACTCAAGACAATGATCTTACTCTCTGCCGAATTTTGTGACGTTTTGGCAAAAGGCGTGGCTATTACGGTGCTGAAAAGTCCGATTGTACTCTGTGGCAACAAAAGCTCCAGCAACATGACTCAGATGATCCTATCTTCTCGAAGTTGCACACATTTGAGGATACTTCAGCCCTGAAGACATCTACCAACTTATTTTTCATCGTAGTAGTAGCGCCCCCAACTGGTAAAAGCTAATACAAGTTATTTTCTTGGATGTTTTTCTCCGTGCAACTCAACAAGGTCGCCCTCATATATGCTCGGATGACTGTTTCGGCCATGAGGATGTCACAATACGAAATTCGTCCTTTTTCATGAAAAGTTGTGGGAGTGGCATTGCACTGTTCGGCAATAAAACAAAGCTGATTATGAGGTTCTAAATATGAACGACAACTCGTGAAACTTTACACACACATCAGGCCGAGCAAATTTATCAATATTTTATACGTTAGTTGTGCAGCTTTTTTGAAATGGCTCGCCATGGCCCTCGAGAAATTTTCAAAAAAGCAGCCCTGGTTGAGTGTTTCACCTCGCTTTTTGTAAATTTTATGGAGTACAGTGAACCCTCGGTTATCGCGGTTAATGGGGACCGAGACCACCCGCGAAAACTGAAAATCCGCGAAGTAGCGGCGCACCTTCAAAAATGCTTAAAAAAAATATATAATAAATATATAAATATATATATATATATATATATATATATATATATATATATATATATATATATATATATATATATACGGGGGAGAGAGAGAGAGAGAGAGTGAAATTCATGTTATAACAAAAAAAACAAATTATTATTAAAACTTATTATTTTTTTATTCCCCAACCATTCTTTTTGTATTTATTTAATTACTCCGACTTTTACCTGCTGGTACGCCGTCCGGTGTGCCCTGTGAAATGAAAGGTGGCATTCTTTATTTATTTATTCATTTATTCATTCATAACTGACAGCCTCGCGCTCCGCTTGTGCCCGGCAGAAGAGGTGCTCCAATTCGGCTTAACTGTGACACACGCCCGCCCTCCTCCCCCGGAGCTTCCATTCGGTTAAACTTAGGGGCCGCTTGGCACCGCCCGTGCCCGGGGAAGGTGCTCCTCTTCGGCTTACTGTGACGCGAGCATGCCCTCCTCCTCCGGAGCTTCCATTCGGTTAAACTTAGGGGCCGCTTGGAACCGCCCGTGCCCGGGGAAGGTGCTCCTCTTCGGCTTACTGTGACGCGAGCATGCCCTCCTCCTCCGGAGCTTCCATTCGGTTAAACTCAGGGGCCGCTTGGAACCGCCCGTGCCCGGGGAAGGTGCTCCTCTACGGCTTAACTGCCACGCACGCCGGCCGGAGCTCTGGTACGGTCCGAACCGCGCGAAACGTCGCCACCGATCGTGTCCGGGGGAACGTGCTCTTCTTCGTCCACTCTCCTCTTCGCCCACGCTCTTCTTCGGCGCACGCCGGCCGTCTAACCGCTCCAGCGCCCCGTCGTGCCGCTCGGCGAAACTACAATGCCCCCGAATATTTTTTAGACCCGCGAAGCACTGAACCCGCGAAAGGTGAACCTCGAAGTAGCGAGGGTTCACTGTATGTATAAGACCAAGACCTACAAAAAAGTCTCTTGGAGCAATGAGCTAGGTTTTACAGGAAGTCGGCCATTTTGAATTTACTTAAAAGGGGGCGGGTCTCCACAATGGACTTTGTGTAGAAATTATTATTGGGGCCCGAGCAGCGACCGCGGCGAGGTCCCTATTGTTTTTGTAGAAAATATTATTACTTTTATTATTATTATTATTATTATTATTATTATTATTAGGGCCTGAGCAGCGACCGCTGCGAAGTCCCTATTGTTTTTGTAGAAATTATTATTATTATTATTTTTCCGATTGTTCGATCGCATTTTTGACCCCCGAAACATGCACAAAAACTCACCAAACTTGGCAGTCTCATCGGGCATGGCGAAAAATTTGATATTTTTTAACGTCTAATATGAACAGGAAGTGAGTTATGAATTTTTGAAAGTCCGACTTTTGCCCTTTTTTGCATGTTTACAGGGGTCATTCTTTTGCACCCTGATCCTAAAGGCTTCATCTGATTGCCTTAAAGTTCTGTCTGGAGCATCTTAAGACCTGGGACAAACACTGGGGCTAAAATTTTTTGTTTCCGAAATACTATATGACGGGGGCGGGGCTTCAAAGTTTTCACTTAAGATTTCCTTCGCCGCAATGGACAAAATGCTTAATAACTCTCCTGCCCGTGCTGCTAAAAATCCAAAACTTCACATGTACATAAAGAGTCGGTTACCTGAAGACATCTATATGTTTATATTCAGTTATACACCTTGCGCCAATCAATATAAATGTTTACATTTTGACGTACTGCACGGTGCCCTTTTAACGAATCCGACTGAAAATTGGCTAGAAAAGACTCAAGACATTGATCTTACTCTATCCCTATTTTTATGACTTTCCTTCAAAGGGCGTGGCTATTACGGTGCCGCAGAGTCTGATTATTCTCCGTGGCAACAAAAGTTCCTGCAAAATGATTCAGATGATCCATCTTCTGGAAATCTTTCACATTTGAGGATATTCAGGCCCTGAAGACGGCTGCCAACTTATTTTTGATCGCAGTGGTAGCGCCACCAACTGGTTAAAACAAATACAAATTATTTTCGTTGATGTTTTTCTCCGGGCAGGTTAACAAAATCTACCTTATATTTGCTCGGATGAGTGTTTAGGCCTTGAGCATGTCACAATACGAAAGTCTTTCGCCTTCTTCAGAGTGTCACATGATGGTGTCTTGTGACCCGTCTTTATCAGCTGATGTTCCATGAGGGCGTGACTTACCTGTCACAAGAATGAAGGCAAGTCACGCCCCCCGCTGTCCGTTCACTCCGCCAAGATGCTGGTCCAGGTGGTAGAGAGGATGAAGGCTCCCTTGTCTCTGTTCATGGTTTTTATGCCTCGCTTGCAGATCTCAATGGCCTCTCTGATCCAGCGCTGTTGTTTGTTCTCTTCTGTGCGGATGACCCTGCCCTTCTCCCGGTCCATGATGTGGTTTTCCCTTTTGCAGTGGTCAGTGATTGCTGATTTGTAATGTTCATGTTGTGCTTGTTCTTTTACTGCTCTGATTTTTTCATTTTTTTGACAGGTAAGTCACACCCTCATGGAACATCAGCTCAAGACACCATCATGCGACACTCTGAAGAAGGCGAAAGACTCGCCGAAACATGTCAGGTAAAAAATTAACCTAAAACATAATTGTCTGCTTTTAATGAATCAGTCAAATATCAATAATAAGAAGACAAAATGAACCTAATACAAATAAATGAATGCTTAATAACTCCCCTGCACATGCTCCTAAAAATCCAAACCTTCACCTGTAAATAAAACGTCCCGACCTGAAGACATCTTAATGTTATTATTTTGTTATACACACAGTGCCGCCAAGTGGAATCAAAAATTTGTTTTTATTTTAATTTTCACGTACTGCATGGTGCCCTTTTGACGAATCCGACTGAAAATTAGTCAGAAAAGACTTAAGACAATGATCTTACTCTCTGCCGAATTTTGTGACGTTTTGGCAAAAGGCGTGGCTATTAAGGTGCTGAAAAGTCCGATTGTACTCTGTGGCAACAAAAGCTCCGGCAACATGACTCAGATGATCCTATCTTCTCGAAGTTGTACACATTTGAGGATACTTCAGCCCTGAAGACATCTACCAACTTATTTTACATCGTAGTAGTAGCGCCACCAACTGGTAAAAGCTAATACAAGTTATTTTCTTGGATGTTTTTCTCCGTGCAACTCAACAAGGTCGCCCTCATATATGCTCGGATGACTGTTTCGGCCATGAGGATGTCACAATACGAAATTCGTGATTTTTCGTGAAAAGTTGTGGGAGTGGCATTGCACTGTTCAGCAATAAAACAAAGCTGATTATGAGGTTCTAAATATGAACGACAACTCGTAAAACTTTACACACACATCAGGCCGAGCAAATTTATCAATATTTTATACGTTAGTTGTGCAGCTTTTTTGAAATGGCTCGCCATGGCCCTCGAGAAATGTTAAAAAAAAAGCAGCTCTGGTTGAGTGTTTCACCTCGCTTTTTGTAAATTTTATGGAGTACAGTGAACCCTCGGTTATCGCGGTTAATGGGGACCGAGACCACCCGCGAAAACTGAAAATCCGCGAAGTAGCGGCGCACCTTCAAAAATGCTTAAAAAAAATATACAATATATATAATAAATATATAAATATATATATATATATATATATATATATATATATATATATATATACGGGGAGAGAGCGAGTGAAATTCATGTTATAACAAAAAAAACAAATTATTATTAAAACGTATTATTTTTTTATTCCCCAGCCATTCTTTTTGTATTTATTTAATTACTCCGACTTTTACCTGCTGGTACGCCGTCCGGTGTGCCCTGTGAAATGAAAGGTGGCATTCTTTATTTATTTATTCATTTATACATTCATAACTGACAGCCTCGCGCTCCGCTCGTGCCCGGGCAGAAGAGGTGCTCCAATTTGGCTTAACTGTGACACACGCCCGTCCTCCTCCCCCGGAGCTTCCATTCGGTTAAACTTAGGGGCCGCTTGGCACCGCCCGTGCCCGGGGAAGGTGCTCCTCTTCGGCTTACTGTGACGCGAGCATGCCCTCCTCCTCCGGAGCTTCCATTCGGTTAAACTTAGGGGCCGCTTGGAACCGCCCGTGCCCGGGGAAGGTGCTCCTCTTCGGCTTACTGTGACGCGAGCATGCCCTCCTCCTCCGGAGCTTCCATTCGGTTAAACTTAGGGGCCGCTTGGCACTGCCCGTGCCCGGGGAAGGTGCTCCTCTACGGCTTAACTGCCACGCACACTGGCCGGAGCTCTGGTACGGTCCGAACCGCGCGAAATGTCGCCACCGATCGTGTCCGGGGGAACGTGCTCTTCTTCGTCCACTCTCCTCTTCGCCCACGCTCTTCTTCGGCGCACGCCGGCCGTCTAACCGCTCCAGCGCCCCGTCGTGCCGCTCGGCGAAACTACAATGCGCCCGAATATTTTTTAGACCCGCGAAGCACTGAACCCGCGAAAGGTGAACCGCGAAGTAGCGAGGGTTCACTGTATGTATAAGACCAAGACCTACAAAAAAGTCTCTTGGAGCAATGAGCTAGGTTTTACAGGAAGTCGGCCATTTTGAATTTACTTAAAAGGGGGCGGGTCACCACAATGGACTTTGTGTAGAAATTATTATTGGGGCCCGAGCAGCGACCGCGGCGAGGTCCCTATTGTTTTTGTAGAAAATATTATTACTTTTATTATTATTATTATTATTATTATTAGGGCCTGAGCAGCGACCGCTGCGAAGTCCCTATTGTTTTTGTTGAAATTATTATTATTATTATTTTTCCGATTGTTCGATCGCATTTTTGACCCCTGAAACATGCACAAAAACTCACCAAACTTGGCAGTCTCATCGGGCATGGCGAAAAATTTGATATTTTAACGTCTAATATGAACAGGAAGTGAGTTATGAATTTTTGAAAGTCCGACTTTTGCCCTTTTTTGCATGTTTACAGGGGTCATTCTTTTGCACCCTGATCCTAAAGGCTTCATCTGATTGCCTTAAAATTCTGTCTGTAGCATCTGAAGACCTGGCACAAACACTGGGGCTAAAATTTTTTGTTTCCGAAATACTATATGACGGGGGCGGGGCATCAAAGTTTTCACTTAAGATTTCCTTCGCCGCAATGGACAAAATGCTTAATAACTCTCCTGCACATGCTGCTAAAAATCCAAAACTTCACATGTACATAAAGAGTCTGTACCTGAAGACATCTATATGTTTATATTCAGTTATACACCTTGCGCCAATCAATATCATTTTTTACATTTTGACGTACTGCACGGTGCCCTTTTAACGAATCTGATTGAAAATTGGCTAGAAAAGACTCAAGACATTGATCTTACTCTATCCCTATTTTTGTGACTTTCCTTCGAAGGGCGTGGCTATTACGGTGCCGCAGAGTCTGATTATTCTCCGTGGCAACAAAAGTTCCTGCAAAATGATTCAGATGATCCATCTTCTCGAAATTTTTCACATTTGAGGATATTCAGGCCCTGAAGACGGCTGCCAACTTATTTTTGATCGCAGTGGTAGCGCCACCAACTGGTTAAAACAAATACAAATCATTTTCGTTGATTTTTTTCTCCGGGCAGGTTAACAAAATCTACCTTACATTTGCTCGGATGAGTGTTTAGGCCTTGAGGATGTCACAATACGAAAGTCTTTCGCCTTCTTCAGAGTGTCACATGATGGTGTCTTGTGGCCCGTCTTTATCAGCTGATGTTCCATGAGGGCGTGACTTACCTGTCACAAGAATGAAGGCAAGTCACGCCCCCCGCTGTCCGTTCACTCCGCCAAAATGCTGCTCCAGGTGGTAGAGAGGATGAAGGCTCCCTTGTCTCTGTTCATGGTTTTTATGCCTCGCTTGCAGATCTCAATGGCCTCTCTGATCCAGCGCTGTTGTTTGTTCTCTTCGGTGCGGATGACCCTGCCCTTCTCCCGGTCCATGATGTGGTTTTCCCTTTTGCAGTGGTCAGTGATTGCTGATTTGTAATGTTCATGTTGTGCTTGTTCTTTTACTGCTCTGATTTTTCATTTTTTTGACAGGTAAGTCACACCCTCATGGAACATCAGCTGATAAAGACGGGTCTCAAGACACCATCATGCGACACTCTGAAGAAGGCGAAAGACTCGCCGAAACATGTCAGGTAAAAAATTAACCTAAAACATAATTGTCTGCTTTTAATGAATCAGTCAAATATCAATAATAAGAAGACAAAATGAACCTAATACAAATAAATGAATGCTTAATAACTCCCCTGCACATGCTCCTAAAAATCCAAACCTTCACCTGTAAATAAAACGTCCCGACCTGAAGACATCTTAATGTTATTATTTTGTTATACACACAGTGCCGCCAAGTGGAATCAAAAATTTGTTTTTATTTTAATTTTCACGTACTGCACGGTGCCCTTTTGACGAATCCGACTGAAAATTAGTCAGAAAAGACTCAAGACAATGATCTTACTCTCTGCCGAATTTTGTGACGTTTTGGCAAAAGGCGTGGCTATTAAGGTGCTGAAAAGTCCGATTGTACTCTGTGGCAACAAAAGCTCCGGCAACATGACTCAGATCATCCTATCTTCTCGAAGTTGTACACATTTGAGGATACTTCAGCCCTGAAGACATCTACCAACTTATTTTATATCGTAGTAGTAGCGCCACCAACTGGTAAAAGCTAATACAAGTTATTTTCTTGGATGTTTTTCTCCGTGCAACTCAACAAGGTCGCCCTCATATATGCTCGGATGACTGTTTCGGCCATGAGGATGTCACAATACGAAATTCGTGATTTTTCGTGAAAAGTTGTGGGAGTGGCATTGCACTGTTCGGCAATAAAACAAAGCTGATTATGAGGTTCTAAATATGAACGACAACTCGTAAAACTTTACACACACATCAGGCCGAGCAAATTTATCAATATTTTATACGTTAGTTGTGCAGCTTTTTTGAAATGGCTCGCCATGGCCCTCGAGAAATGTTAAAAAAAAGCAGCTCTGGTTGAGTGTTTCACCTCGCTTTTTGTAAATTTTATGGAGTACAGTGAACCCTCGGTTATCGCGGTTAATGGGGACCGAGACCACCCGCGAAAACTGAAAATCCGCGAAGTAGCGGCGCACCTTCAAAAATGCTTAAAAAAAATATACAATATATATAATAATATATATATATATATATATATATATATATATATATATATATATATATATATATACGGGGAGAGAGAGAGTGAAATTCATGTTATAACAAAAAAACCAAATTATTATTAAAACGTATTATTTTTTTATTCCCCAGCCATTCTTTTTGTATTTATTTAATTACTCCGACTTTTACCTGCTGGTACGCCGTCCGGTGTGCCCTGTGAAATGAAAGGTGGCATTCTTTATTTATTTATTCATTTATACATTCATAACTGACAGCCTCGCGCTCCGCTCGTGCCCGGGCAGAAGAGGTGCTCCAATTTGGCTTAACTGTGACACACGCCCGTCCTCCTCCCCCGGAGCTTCCATTCGGTTAAACTTAGGGGCCGCTTGGCACCGCCCGTGCCCGGGGAAGGTGCTCCTCTTCGGCTTACTGTGACGCGAGCATGCCCTCCTCCTCCGGAGCTTCCATTCGGTTACACTTAGGGGCCGCTTGGAACCGCCCGTGCCCGGGGAAGGTGCTCCTCTTCGGCTTACTGTGACGCGAGCATGCCCTCCTCCTCCGGAGCTTCCATTCGGTTAAACTTAGGGGCCGCTTGGCACTGCCCGTGCCCGGGGAAGGTGCTCCTCTACGGCTTAACTGCCACGCACACTGGCCGGAGCTCTGGTACGGTCCGAACCGCGCGAAACGTCGCCACCGATCGTGTCCGGGGGAACGTGCTCTTCTTCGTCCACTCTCCTCTTCGCCCACGCTCTTCTTCGGCGCACGCCGGCCGTCTAACCGCTCCAGCGCCCCGTCGTGCCGCTCGGCGAAACTACAATGCGCCCGAATATTTTTTCGACCCGCGAAGCACTGAACCCGCGAAAGGTGAACCGCGAAGTAGCGAGGGTTCACTGTATGTATAAGACCAAGACCTACAAAAAAGTCTCTTGGAGCAATGAGCTAGGTTTTACAGGAAGTCGGCCATTTTGAATTTACTTAAAAGGGGGCGGGTCACCACAATGGACTTTGTGTAGAAATTATTATTGGGGCCCGAGCAGCGACCGCGGCGAGGTCCCTATTGTTTTTGTAGAAAATATTATTACTTTTATTATTATTATTATTATTATTATTAGGGCCTGAGCAGCGACCGCTGCGAAGTCCCTATTGTTTTTGTTGAAATTATTATTATTATTATTTTTCCGATTGTTCGATCGCATTTTTGACCCCCGAAACATGCACAAAAACTCACCAAACTTGGCAGTCTCATCGGGCATGGCGAAAAATTTGATATTTTAACGTCTAATATGAACAGGAAGTGAGTTATGAATTTTTGAAAGTCCGACTTTTGCCCTTTTTTGCATGTTTACAGGGGTCATTCTTTTGCACCCTGATCCTAAAGGCTTCATCTGATTGCCTTAAAATTCTGTCTGTAGCATCTGAAGACCTGGCACAAACACTGGGGCTAAAGTTTTTTGTTTCCGAAATACTATATGACGGGGGCGGGGCATCAAAGTTTTCACTTAAGATTTCCTTCGCCGCAATGGACAAAATGCTTAATAACTCTCCTGCACATGCTGCTAAAAATCCAAAACTTCACATGTACATATAGAGTCTGTACCTGAAGACATCTATATGTTTATATTCAGTTATACACCTTGCGCCAATCAATATCATTTTTTACATTTTGACGTACTGCACGGTGCCCTTTTAACGAATCTGATTGAAAATTGGCTAGAAAAGACTCAAGACATTGATCTTACTCTATCCCTATTTTTGTGACTTTCCTTCGAAGGGCGTGGCTATTACGGTGCCGCAGAGTCTGATTATTCTCCGTGGCAACAAAAGTTCCTGCAAAATGATTCAGATGATCCATCTTCTCGAAATTTTTCACATTTGAGGATATTCAGGCCCTGAAGACGGCTGCCAACTTATTTTTGATCGCAGTGGTAGCGCCACCAACTGGTTAAAACAAATACAAATCATTTTCGTTGATTTTTTTCTCCGGGCAGGTTAACAAAATCTACCTTACATTTGCTCGGATGAGTGTTTAGGCCTTGAGGATGTCACAATGCGAAAGTCTTTCGCCTTCTTCAGAGTGTCACATGATGGTGTCTTGTGGCCCGTCTTTATCAGCTGATGTTCCATGAGGGCGTGACTTACCTGTCACAAGAATGAAGGCAAGTCACGCCCCCCGCTGTCCGTTCACTCCGCCAAAATGCTGCTCCAGGTGGTAGAGAGGATGAAGGCTCCCTTGTCTCTGTTCATGGTTTTTATGCCTCGCTTGCAGATCTCAATGGCCTCTCTGATCCAGCGCTGTTGTTTGTTCTCTTCGGTGCGGATGACCCTGCCCTTCTCCCGGTCCATGATGTGGTTTTCCCTTTTGCAGTGGTCAGTGATTGCTGATTTGTAATGTTCATGTTGTGCTTGTTCTTTTACTGCTCTGATTTTTCATTTTTTTGACAGGTAAGTCACACCCTCATGGAACATCAGCTGATAAAGACGGGTCTCAAGACACCATCATGCGACACTCTGAAGAAGGCGAAAGACTCGCCGAAACATGTCAGGTAAAAAATTAACCTAAAACATAATTGTCTGCTTTTAATGAATCAGTCAAATATCAATAATAAGAAGACAAAATGAACCTAATACAAATAAATGAATGCTTAATAACTCCCCTGCACATGCTCCTAAAAATCCAAACCTTCACCTGTAAATAAAACGTCCCGACCTGAAGACATCTTAATGTTATTATTTTGTTATACACACAGTGCCGCCAAGTGGAATCAAAAATTTGTTTTTATTTTAATTGTCACGTACTGCACGGTGCCCTTTCGACGAATCCGACTGAAAATTATTCAGAAAAGACTCAAGACAATGATCTTACTCTCTGCCGAATTTTGTGACGTTTTGGCAAAAGGCGTGGCTATTACGGTGCTGAAAAGTCCGATTGTACTCTGTGGCAACAAAAGCTCCAGCAACATGACTCAGATGATCCTATCTTCTCGAAGTTGCACACATTTGAGGATACTTCAGCCCTGAAGACATCTACCAACTTATTTTTCATCGTAGTAGTAGCGCCCCCAACTGGTAAAAGCTAATACAAGTTATTTTCTTGGATGTTTTTCTCCGTGCAACTCAACAAGGTCGCCCTCATATATGCTCGGATGACTGTTTCGGCCATGAGGATGTCACAATACGAAATTCGTCCTTTTTCATGAAAAGTTGTGGGAGTGGCATTGCACTGTTCAGCAATAAAACAAAGCTGATTATGAGGTTCTAAATATGAACGACAACTCGTGAAACTTTACACACACATCAGGCCGAGCAAATTTATCAATATTTTATACGTTAGTTGTGCAGCTTTTTTGAAATGGCTCGCCATGGCCCTCGAGAAATGTTCAAAAAAGCAGCCCTGGTTGAGTGTTTCACCTCGCTTTTTGTAAATTTTATGGAGTACAGTGAACCCTCGGTTATCGCGGTTAATGGGGACCGAGACCACCCGCGAAAACTGAAAATCCGCGAAGTAGCGGCGCACCTTCAAAAATGCTTAAAAAAAATATATAATAAATATATAAATATATATATATATATATATATATATATATATATATATATATATATATATATATATATATATATATATACGGGGGGAGAGAGAGAGAGAGAGAGTGAAATTCATGTTATAACAAAAAAAACAAATTATTATTAAAACTTATTATTTTTTTATTCCCCAACCATTCTTTTTGTATTTATTTAATTACTCCGACTTTTACCTGCTGGTACGCCGTCCGGTGTGCCCTGTGAAATGAAAGGTGGCATTCTTTATTTATTTATTCATTTATTCATTCATAACTGACAGCCTCGCGCTCCGCTTGTGCCCGGCAGAAGAGGTGCTCCAATTCGGCTTAACTGTGACACACGCCCGCCCTCCTCCCCCGGAGCTTCCATTCGGTTAAACTTAGGGGCCGCTTGGCACCGCCCGTGCCCGGGGAAGGTGCTCCTCTTCGGCTTACTGTGACGCGAGCATGCCCTCCTCCTCCGGAGCTTCCATTCGGTTAAACTTAGGGGCCGCTTGGAACCGCCCGTGCCCGGGGAAGGTGCTCCTCTTCGGCTTACTGTGACGCGAGCATGCCCTCCTCCTCCGGAGCTTCCATTCGGTTAAACTCAGGGGCCGCTTGGAACCGCCCGTGCCCGGGGAAGGTGCTCCTCTACGGCTTAACTGCCACGCACGCCGGCCGGAGCTCTGGTACGGTCCGAACCGCGCGAAACGTCGCCACCGATCGTGTCCGGGGGAACGTGCTCTTCTTCGTCCACTCTCCTCTTCGCCCACGCTCTTCTTCGGCGCACGCCGGCCGTCTAACCGCTCCAGCGCCCCGTCGTGCCGCTCGGCGAAACTACAATGCCCCCGAATATTTTTTAGACCCGCGAAGCACTGAACCCGCGAAAGGTGAACCTCGAAGTAGCGAGGGTTCACTGTATGTATAAGACCAAGACCTACAAAAAAGTCTCTTGGAGCAATGAGCTAGGTTTTACAGGAAGTCGGCCATTTTGAATTTACTTAAAAGGGGGCGGGTCTCCACAATGGACTTTGTGTAGAAATTATTATTGGGGCCCGAGCAGCGACCGCGGCGAGGTCCCTATTGTTTTTGTAGAAAATATTATTACTTTTATTATTATTATTATTAGGGCCTGAGCAGCGACCGCTGCGAAGTCCCTATTGTTTTTGTAGAAATTATTATTATTATTATTTTTCCGATTGTTCGATCGCATTTTTGACCCCCGAAACATGCACAAAAACTCACCAAACTTGGCAGTCTCATCGGGCATGGCGAAAAATTTGATATTTTTTAACGTCTAATATGAACAGGAAGTGAGTTATGAATTTTTGAAAGTCCGACTTTTGCCCTTTTTTGCATGTTTACAGGGGTCATTCTTTTGCACCCTGATCCTAAAGGCTTCATCTGATTGCCTTAAAGTTCTGTCTGGAGCATCTTAAGACCTGGGACAAACACTGGGGCTAAAATTTTTTGTTTCCGAAATACTATATGACGGGGGCGGGGCTTCAAAGTTTTCACTTAAGATTTCCTTCGCCGCAATGGACAAAATGCTTAATAACTCTCCTGCCCGTGCTGCTAAAAATCCAAAACTTCACATGTACATAAAGAGTCGGTACCTGAAGACATCTATATGTTTATATTCAGTTATACACCTTGCGCCAATCAATATAAATGTTTACATTTTGACGTACTGCACGGTGCCCTTTTAACGAATCCGACTGAAAATTGGCTAGAAAAGACTCAAGACATTGATCTTACTCTATCCCTATTTCTATGACTTTCCTTCAAAGGGCGTGGCTATTACGGTGCCGCAGAGTCTGATTATTCTCCGTGGCAACAAAAGTTCCTGCAAAATGATTCAGATGATCCATCTTCTGGAAATCTTTCACATTTGAGGATATTCAGGCCCTGAAGACGGCTGCCAACTTATTTTTGATCGCAGTGGTAGCGCCACCAACTGGTTAAAACAAATACAAATTATTTTCGTTGATGTTTTTCTCCGGGCAGGTTAACAAAATCTACCTTATATTTGCTCGGATGAGTGTTTAGGCCTTGAGCATGTCACAATACGAAAGTCTTTCGCCTTCTTCAGAGTGTCACATGATGGTGTCTTGTGACCCGTCTTTATCAGCTGATGTTCCATGAGGGCGTGACTTACCTGTCACAAGAATGAAGGCAAGTCACGCCCCCCGCTGTCCGTTCACTCCGCCAAGATGCTGGTCCAGGTGGTAGAGAGGATGAAGGCTCCCTTGTCTCTGTTCATGGTTTTTATGCCTCGCTTGCAGATCTCAATGGCCTCTCTGATCCAGCGCTGTTGTTTGTTCTCTTCTGTGCGGATGACCCTGCCCTTCTCCCGGTCCATGATGTGGTTTTCCCTTTTGCAGTGGTCAGTGATTGCTGATTTGTAATGTTCATGTTGTGCTTGTTCTTTTACTGCTCTGATTTTTTCATTTTTTTGACAGGTAAGTCACACCCTCATGGAACATCAGCTCAAGACACCATCATGCGACACTCTGAAGAAGGCGAAAGACTCGCCGAAACATGTCAGGTAAAAAATTAACCTAAAACATAATTGTCTGCTTTTAATGAATCAGTCAAATATCAATAATAAGAAGACAAAATGAACCTAATACAAATAAATGAATGCTTAATAACTCCCCTGCACATGCTCCTAAAAATCCAAACCTTCACCTGTAAATAAAACGTCCCGACCTGAAGACATCTTAATGTTATTATTTTGTTATACACACAGTGCCGCCAAGTGGAATCAAAAATTTGTTTTTATTTTAATTTTCACGTACTGCATGGTGCCCTTTTGACGAATCCGACTGAAAATTAGTCAGAAAAGACTTAAGACAATGATCTTACTCTCTGCCGAATTTTGTGACGTTTTGGCAAAAGGCGTGGCTATTAAGGTGCTGAAAAGTCCGATTGTACTCTGTGGCAACAAAAGCTCCGGCAACATGACTCAGATGATCCTATCTTCTCGAAGTTGTACACATTTGAGGATACTTCAGCCCTGAAGACATCTACCAACTTATTTTACATCGTAGTAGTAGCGCCACCAACTGGTAAAAGCTAATACAAGTTATTTTCTTGGATGTTTTTCTCCGTGCAACTCAACAAGGTCGCCCTCATATATGCTCGGATGACTGTTTCGGCCATGAGGATGTCACAATACGAAATTCGTGATTTTTCGTGAAAAGTTGTGGGAGTGGCATTGCACTGTTCAGCAATAAAACAAAGCTGATTATGAGGTTCTAAATATGAACGACAACTCGTAAAACTTTACACACACATCAGGCCGAGCAAATTTATCAATATTTTATACGTTAGTTGTGCAGCTTTTTTTAAATGGCTCGCCATGGCCCTCGAGAAATGTTAAAAAAAAGCAGCTCTGGTTGAGTGTTTCACCTCGCTTTTTGTAAATTTTATGGAGTACAGTGAACCCTCGGTTATCGCGGTTAATGGGGACCGAGACCACCCGCGAAAACTGAAAATCCGCGAAGTAGCGGCGCACCTTCAAAAATGCTTAAAAAAAATATACAATATATATAATAAATATATAAATATATATATATATATATATATATATATATATATATATATATATATACGGGGAGAGAGAGAGTGAAATTCATGTTATAACAAAAAAACCAAATTATTATTAAAACGTATTATTTTTTTATTCCCCAGCCATTCTTTTTGTATTTATTTAATTACTCCGACTTTTACCTGCTGGTACGCCGTCCGGTGTGCCCTGTGAAATGAAAGGTGGCATTCTTTATTTATTTATTCATTTATTCATTCATAACTGACAGCCTCGCGCTCCGCTCGTGCCCGGGCAGAAGAGGTGCTCCAATTTGGCTTAACTGTGACACACGCCCGTCCTCCTCCCCCGGAGCTTCCATTCGGTTAAACTTAGGGGCCGCTTGGCACCGCCCGTGCCCGGGGAAGGTGCTCCTCTTCGGCTTACTGTGACGCGAGCATGCCCTCCTCCTCCGGAGCTTCCATTCGGTTAAACTTAGGGGCCGCTTGGAACCGCCCGTGCCCGGGGAAGGTGCTCCTCTTCGGCTTACTGTGACGCGAGCATGCCCTCCTCCTCCGGAGCTTCCATTCGGTTAAACTTAGGGGCCGCTTGGCACTGCCCGTGCCCGGGGAAGGTGCTCCTCCACGGCTTAACTGCCACGCACGCTGGCCGGAGCTCTGGTACGGTCCGAACCGCGCGAAACGTCGCCACCGATCGTGTCCGGGGGAACGTGCTCTTCTTCGTCCACTCTCCTCTTCGCCCACGCTCTTCTTCGGCGCACGCCGGCCGTCTAACCGCTCCAGCGCCCCGTCGTGCCGCTCGGCGAAACTACAATGCCCCCGAATATTTTTTAGACCCGCGAAGCACTGAACCCGCGAAAGGTGAACCGCGAAGTAGCGAGGGTTCACTGTATGTATAAGACCAAGACCTACAAAAAAGTCTCTTGGAGCAATGAGCTAGGTTTTACAGGAAGTCGGCCATTTTGAATTTACTGTAAAGGGGGCGGGTCACCACAATGGACTTTGTGTAGAAATTATTATTGGGGCCCGAGCAGCGACCGCGGCGAGGTCCCTATTGTTTTTGTAGAAGATATTATTACTTTTATTATTATTATTATTATTATTATTAGGGTCTGAGCAGCGACCGCTGCGAAGTCCCTATTGTTTTTGTAGAAATTATTATTATTATTATTTTTCCGATTGTTCGATCGCATTTTTGACCCCCGAAACATGCACAAAAACTCACCAAACTTGGCAGTCTCATCGGGCATGGCGAAAAATTTGATATTTTAACGTCTAATATGAACAGGAAGTGAGTTATGAATTTTTGAAAGTCCGACTTTTGCCCTTTTTTGCATGTTTACAGGGGTCATTCTTTTGCACCCTGATCCTAAAGGCTTCATCTGATTGCCTTAAAATTCTGTCTGTAGCATCTGAAGACCTGGCACAAACACTGGGGCTAAAATTTTTTGTTTCCGAAATACTATATGACGGGGGCGGGGCATCAAAGTTTTCACTTAAGATTTCCTTCGCCGCAATGGACAAAATGCTTAATAACTCTCCTGCACATGCTGCTAAAAATCCAAAACTTCACATGTACATAAAGAGTCTGTACCTGAAGACATCTATATGTTTATATTCAGTTATACACCTTGCGCCAATCAATATCATTTTTTACATTTTGACGTACTGCACGGTGCCCTTTTAACGAATCTGATTGAAAATTGGCTAGAAAAGACTCAAGACATTGATCTTACTCTATCCCTATTTTTGTGACTTTCCTTCGAAGGGCGTGGCTATTACGGTGCCGCAGAGTCTGATTATTCTCCGTGGCAACAAAAGTTCCTGCAAAATGATTCAGATGATCCATCTTCTCGAAATTTTTCACATTTGAGGATATTCAGGCCCTGAAGACGGCTGCCAACTTATTTTTGATCGCAGTGGTAGCGCCACCAACTGGTTAAAACAAATACAAATCATTTTCGTTGATTTTTTTCTCCGGGCAGGTTAACAAAATCTACCTTACATTTGCTCGGATGAGTGTTTAGGCCTTGAGGATGTCACAATACGAAAGTCTTTCGCCTTCTTCAGAGTGTCACATGATGGTGTCTTGTGGCCCGTCTTTATCAGCTGATGTTCCATGAGGGCGTGACTTACCTGTCACAAGAATGAAGGCAAGTCACGCCCCCCGCTGTCCGTTCACTCCGCCAAAATGCTGCTCCAGGTGGTAGAGAGGATGAAGGCTCCCTTGTCTCTGTTCATGGTTTTTATGCCTCGCTTGCAGATCTCAATGGCCTCTCTGATCCAGCGCTGTTGTTTGTTCTCTTCGGTGCGGATGACCCTGCCCTTCTCCCGGTCCATGATGTGGTTTTCCCTTTTGCAGTGGTCAGTGATTGCTGATTTGTAATGTTCATGTTGTGCTTGTTCTTTTACTGCTCTGATTTTTCATTTTTTTGACAGGTAAGTCACACCCTCATGGAACATCAGCTGATAAAGACGGGTCTCAAGACACCATCATGCGACACTCTGAAGAAGGCGAAAGACTCGCCGAAACATGTCAGGTAAAAAATTAACCTAAAACATAATTGTCTGCTTTTAATGAATCAGTCAAATATCAATAATAAGAAGACAAAATGAACCTAATACAAATAAATGAATGCTTAATAACTCCCCTGCACATGCTCCTAAAAATCCAAACCTTCACCTGTAAATAAAACGTCCCGACCTGAAGACATCTTAATGTTATTATTTTGTTATACACACAGTGCCGCCAAGTGGAATCAAAAATTTGTTTTTATTTTAATTTTCACGTACTGCACGGTGCCCTTTTGACGAATCCGACTGAAAATTAGTCAGAAAAGACTCAAGACAATGACCTTACTCTCTGCCGAATTTTGTGACGTTTTGGCAAAAGGCGTGGCTATTAAGGTGCTGAAAAGTCCGATTGTACTCTGTGGCAACAAAAGCTCCGGCAACATGACTCAGATCATCCTATCTTCTCGAAGTTGTACACATTTGAGGATACTTCAGCCCTGAAGACATCTACCAACTTATTTTATATCGTAGTAGTAGCGCCACCAACTGGTAAAAGCTAATACAAGTTATTTTCTTGGATGTTTTTCTCCGTGCAACTCAACAAGGTCGCCCTCATATATGCTCGGATGACTGTTTCGGCCATGAGGATGTCACAATACGAAATTCGTGATTTTTCGTGAAAAGTTGTGGGAGTGGCATTGCACTGTTCGGCAATAAAACAAAGCTGATTATGAGGTTCTAAATATGAACGACAACTCGTAAAACTTTACACACACATCAGGCCGAGCAAATTTATCAATATTTTATACGTTAGTTGTGCAGCTTTTTTGAAATGGCTCGCCATGGCCCTCGAGAAATGTTAAAAAAAAGCAGCTCTGGTTGAGTGTTTCACCTCGCTTTTTGTAAATTTTATGGAGTACAGTGAACCCTCGGTTATCGCGGTTAATGGGGACCGAGACCACCCGCGAAAACTGAAAATCCGCGAAGTAGCGGCGCACCTTCAAAAATGCTTAAAAAAAATATACAATATATATAATAAATATATATATATATATATATATATATATATATATATATATATACGGGGAGAGAGAGAGTGAAATTCATGTTATAACAAAAAAACCAAATTATTATTAAAACGTATTATTTTTTTATTCCCCAGCCATTCTTTTTGTATTTATTTAATTACTCCGACTTTTACCTGCTGGTACGCCGTCCGGTGTGCCCTGTGAAATGAAAGGTGGCATTCTTTATTTATTTATTCATTTATTCATTCATAACTGACAGCCTCGCGCTCCGCTCGTGCCCGGGCAGAAGAGGTGCTCCAATTTGGCTTAACTGTGACACACGCCCGTCCTCCTCCGTCCGGAGCTTCCATTCGGTTAAACTTAGGGGCCGCTTGGCACCGCCCATGCCCGGGGAAGGTGCTCCTCTTCGGCTTACTGTGACGCGAGCATGCCCTCCTCCTCCGGAGCTTCCATTCGGTTAAACTTAGGGGCCGCTTGGAACCGCCCGTGCCCGGGGAAGGTGCTCCTCTTCGGCTTACTGTGACGCGAGCATGCCCTCCTCCTCCGGAGCTTCCATTCGGTTAAACTTAGGGGCCGCTTGGCACCGCCCGTGCCCGGGGAAGGTGCTCCTCTACGGCTTAACTGCCACGCACGCTGGCCGGAGCTCTGGTACGGTCCGAACCGCGCGAAACGTCGCCACAGATCGTGTCCGGGGGAACGTGCTCTTCTTCGTCCACTCTCCTCTTCGCCCGCGCTCTTCTTCGGCGCACGCCGGCCGTCTAACCGCTCCAGCGCCCCGTCGTGCCGCTCGGCGAAACTACAATGCCCCCGAATATTTTTTAGACCCGCGAAGCACTGAACCTGCGAAAGGTGAACCGCGAAGTAGCGAGGGTTCACTGTATGTATAAGACCAAGACCTACAAAAAAGTCTCTTGGAGCAATGAGCTAGGTTTTACAGGAAGTCGGCCATTTTGAATTTACTTAAAAGGGGGCGGGTCACCACAATGGACTTTGTGTAGAAATTATTATTGGGGCCCGAGCAGCGACCGCGGCGAGGTCCCTATTGTTTTTGTAGAAAATATTATTACTTTTATTATTATTATTATTATTATTATTAGGGCCTGAGCAGCGACCGCTGTGAAGTCCCTATTGTTTTTGTAGAAATTATTATTATTATTTTTCCGATTGTTCGATCGCATTTTTGACCCCCGAAACATGCACAAAAACTCACCAAACCTGGCAGTCTCATCGGGCATGGCGAAAAATTTGATATTTTAACGTCTAATATGAACAGGAAGTGAGTTATGAATTTTTGAAAGTCCGACTTTTGCCCTTTTTTGCATGTTTACAGGGGTCATTCTTTTGCACCCTGATCCTAAAGGCTTCATCTGATTGCCTTAAAATTCTGTCTGTAGCATCTGAAGACCTGGGACAAACACTGGGGCTAAAATTTTTTGTTTCCGAAATACTATATGACGGGGGCGGGGCATCAAAGTTTTCACTTAAGATTTCCTTCGCCGCAATGGACAAAATGCTTAATAACTCTCCTGCACATGCTGCTAAAAATCCAAAACTTCACATGTACATAAAGAGTCTGTACCTGAAGACATCTATATGTTTATATTCAGTTATACACCTTGCGCCAATCAATATCATTTTTTACATTTTGACGTACTGCACGGTGCCCTTGTAACGAATCTGATTGAAAATTGGCTAGAAAAGACTCAAGACATTGATCTTACTCTATCCCTATTTTTGTGACTTTCCTTCGAAGGGCGTGGCTATTACGGTGCCGCAGAGTCTGATTATTCTCCGTGGCAACAAAAGTTCCTGCAAAATGATTCAGATGATCCATCTTCTCGAAATTTTTCACATTTGAGGATATTCAGGCCCTGAAGACGGCTGCCAACTTATTTTTGATCGCAGTGGTAGCGCCACCAACTGGTTAAAACAAATATAAATTATTTTCGTTGATGTTTTTCTCCGGGCATGTTAACAAAATCTACCTTATATTTGCTCGGATGAGTGTTTAGGCCTTGAGCATGTCACAATACGAAAGTCTTTCGCCTTCTTCAGAGTGTCACATGATGGTGTCTTGTGACCCGCCTTTATCAGCTGATGTTCCATGAGGGCGTGACTTACCTGTCACAAGAATGAAGGCAAGTCACGCCCCCCGCTGTCCGTTCACTCCGCCAAGATGCTGGTCCAGGTGGTAGAGAGGATGAAGGCTCCCTTGTCTCTGTTCATGGTTTTTATGCCTCGCTTGCAGATCTCAATGGCCTCTCTGATCCAGCGCTGTAGTTTGTTCTCTTCTGTGCGGATGACCCTGCCCTTCTCCCGGTCCATGATGTGGTTTTCCCTTTTGCAGTGGTCAGTGATTGCTGATTTGTAATGTTCATGTTGTGCTTGTTCTTTTACTGCTCTGATTTTTTAATTTTTTTGACAGGTAAGTCACACCCTCATGGAACATCAGCTGATAAAGACTGGTCTCAAGACACCATCATGCGACACTCTGAAGAAGGCGAAAGACTCGCCGAAACATGTCAGGTAAAAAATTATCCTAAAACATAATTGTCTGCTTTTAATGAATCAGTCAAATATCAATAATAAGAAGACAAAATGAACCTAATACAAATAAATGAATGCTTAATAACTCCCCTGCACATGCTCCTAAAAATCCAAACCTTCACCTGTAAATAAAACGTCCCGACCTGAAGACATCTTAATGTTATTATTTTGTTATACACACAGTGCCGCCAAGTGGAATAAAAAATTTGTTTTTATTTTAATTTTCACGGACTGCACGGTGCCCTTTTGACGAATCCGACTGAAAATTAGTCAGAAAAGACTCAAGACAATGATCTTACTCTCTGCCGAATTTTGTGACGTTTTGGCAAAAGGCGTGGCTATTAAGGTGCTGAAAAGTCCGATTGTACTCTGTGGCAACAAAAGCTCCGGCAACATGACTCAGATGATCCTATCTTCTCGAAGTTGTACACATTTGAGGATACTTCAGCCCTGAAGACATCTACCAACTTATTTTACATCGTAGTAGTAGCGCCACCAACTGGTAAAAGCTAATACAAGTTATTTTCTTGGATGTTTTTCTCCGTGCAACTCAACAAGGTCGCCCTCATATATGCTCGGATTACTGTTTCGGCCATGAGGATGTCACAATACGAAATTCGTGATTTTTCGTGAAAAGTTGTGGGAGTGGCATTGCACTGTTCGGCAATAAAACAAAGCTGATTATGAGGTTCTAAATATGAACGACAACTCGTAAAACTTTACACACACATCAGGCCGAGCAAATTTATCAATATTTTATAAGTTAGTTGTGCAGCTTTTTTGAAATGGCTCGCCATGGCCCTCGAGAAATGTTAAAAAAAAGCAGCTCTGGTTGAGTGTTTCACCTCGCTTTTTGTAAATTTTATGGAGTACAGTGAACCCTCGGTTATCGCGGTTAATGGGGACCGAGACCACTCGCGAAAACTGAAAATCCGCGAAGTAGCGGCGCACCTTCAAAAATGCTTAAAAAAAATATACAATATATATAATAAATATATAAATATATATATATATATATATATATATATATATATATATATACGGGGAGAGAGAGAGTGAAATTCATGTTATAACAAAAAAACCAAATTATTATTAAAACGTATTATTTTTTTATTCCCCAGCCATTCTTTTAGTATTTATTTAATTACTCCGACTTTTACCTGCTGGTACGCCGTCCGGTGTGCCCTGTGAAATGAAAGGTAGCATTCTTTATTTATTTATTCATTTATTCATTCATAACTGACAGCCTCGCGCTCCGCTCGTGCCCGGGCAGAAGAGGTGCTCCAATTTGGCTTAACTGTGACACACGCCCGTCCTCCTCCCCCGGAGCTTCCATTCGGTTAAACTTAGGGGCCGCTTGGCACCGCCCATGCCCGGGGAAGGTGCTCCTCTTCGGCTTACTGTGACGCGAGCATGCCCTCCTCCTCCGGAGCTTCCATTCGGTTAAACTTAGGGGCCGCTTGGAACCGCCCGTGCCCGGGGAAGGTGCTCCTCTTCGGCTTACTGTGACGCGAGCATGCCCTCCTCCTCCGGAGCTTCCATTCGGTTAACCTTAGGGGCCGCTTGGAACCGCCCGTGCCCGGGGAAGGTGCTCCTCTTCGGCTTACTGTGACGCGAGCATGCCCTCCTCCTCCGGAGCTTCCATTCGGTTAAACTTAGGGGCCGCTTGGAACCGCCCGTGCCCGGGGAAGGTGCTCCTCTACGGCTTAACTGCCACGCACGCCGGCCGGAGCTCTGGTACGGTCCGAACCGCGCGAAACGTCGCCACTGATCGTGTCCGGGGGAACGTGCTCTTCTTCGTCCACTCTCCTCTTCGCCCCCACGCTCTTCTTCGGCGCACGCCGGCCGTCTAACCGCTCCAGCGCCCCGTCGTGCCGCTCGGCGAAACTACAATGCCCCCGAATATTTTTTAGACCCGCGAAGCACTGAACCCGCGAAAGGTGAACCGCGAAGTAGCGAGGGTTCACTGTATGTATAAGACCAAGACCTACAAAAAAGTCTCTTGGAGCAATGAGCTAGGTTTTACAGGAAGTCGGCCATTTTGAATTTACTTAAAAGGGGGCGGGTCACCACAATGGACTTTGTGTAGAAATTATTATTGGGGCCCGAGCAGCGACGGCGGCGAGGTCCCTATTGTTTTTGTAGAAATTATTATTAGGGCCTGAGCAGCGACCGCTACGAGGTCCCCATTGTTTTTGTGGAAATTATTATTATTTTTATTATTATTATTATTAGGGCCCGAGCAGTGACCGCTGCGAGGTCCCTATTGTTTTTCTAGAAATTGTTATTAGGGCCCGAGCTGCGACGGCTGCGAGGTCCCTATTGTTTTTGTAGAAAATATTATTACTTTTATTATTATTAATATTATTATTATTATTATTAGGGCCTGAGCAGCGACCGCTGCGAAGTCCCTATTGTTTTTGTAGAAATTATTATTATTATTATTTTTCCGATTGTTCGATCGCATTTTTGACCCCCGAAACATGCACAAAAACTCACCAAACTTGGCAGTCTCATCGGGCATGGCGAAAAATTTGATATTTTAACGTCTAATATGAACAGGAAGTGAGTTATGAATTTTTGAAAGTCCGACTTTTGCCCTTTTTTGCATGTTTACAGGGGTCATTCTTTTGCACCCTGATCCTAAAGGCTTCATCTGATTGCCTTAAAATTCTGTCTGTAGCATCTGAAGACCTGGGACAAACACTGGGGCTAAAATTTTTTGTTTCCGAAATACTATATGACGGGGGCGGGGCTTCAAAGTTTTCACTTAAGATTTCCTTCGCCGCAATGGACAAAATGCTTCATAACTCTCCTGCACATGCTGCTAAAAATCCAAAACTTCACATGTACATAAAAAGTCTGTACCTGAAGACATCTATATGTTTATATTCAGTTATACACCTTGCGCCAATCAATATCATTTTTTACATTTTGACGTACTGCACGGTGCCCTTTTAACGAATCTGATTGAAAATTGGCTAGAAAAGACTCAAGACATTGATCTTACTCTATCCCTATTTTTGTGACTTTCCTTCGAAGGGCGTGGCTATTACGGTGCCGCAGAGTCTGATTATTCTCCGTGGCAACAAAAGTTCCTGCAAAATGATTCAGATGATCCATCTTCTCGAAATTTTTCACATTTGAGGATATTCAGGCCCTGAAGACGGCTGCCAACTTATTTTTGATCGCAGTGGTAGCGCCACCAACTGGTTAAAACAAATACAAATTATTTTCGTTGATGTTTTTCTCCGGGCAGGTGAACAAAATCTACCTTATATTTGCTCGGATGAGTGTTTAGGCCTTGAGCATGTCACAATACGAAAGTCTTTCGCCTTCTTCAGAGTGTCACATGATGCTGTCTTGTGACCCGTCTTTATCAGCTGATGTTCCATGAGGGCGTGACTTACCTGTCACAAGAATGAAGGCAAGTCACGCCCCCCGCTGTCCGTTCACTCCGCCAAGATGCTGGTCCAGGTGGTAGAGAGGATGAAGGCTCCCTTGTCTCTGTTCATGGTTTTTATGCCTCGCTTGCAGATATCAATGGCCTCTCTGATCCAGCGCTGTTGTTTGTTCTCTTCTGTGCGGATGACCCTGCCCTTCTCCCGGTCCATGATGTGGTTTTCCCTTTTGCAGTGGTCAGTGATTGCTGATTTGTAATGTTCATGTTGTGCTTGTTCTTTTACTGCTCTGATTTTTTTCATTTTTTTGACAGGTAAGTCACACCCTCATGGAACATCAGCTCAAGACACCATCATGCGACACTCTGAAGAAGGCGAAAGACTCGCCGAAACATGTCAGGTAAAAAATTAACCTAAAACATAATTGTCTGCTTTTAATGAATCAGTCAAATATCAATAATAAGAAGACAAAATGAACCTAATACAAATAAATGAATGCTTAATAACTCCCCTGCACATGCTCCTAAAAATCCAAACCTTCACCTGTAAATAAAACGTCCCGACCTGAAGACATCTTAATGTTATTATTTTGTATATATAATAATATAATATATACAATATATATAATAAATATATATATATATATATATATATATATATATATATATATATATATATATACGGGGAGAGAGAGAGTGAAATTCATTTTATAACAAAAAAACCAAATTATTATTAAAACGTATTATTTTTTTATTCCCCAGCCATTCTTTTTGTATTTATTTAATTACTCCGACTTTTACCTGCTGGTACGCCGTCCGGTGTGCCCTGTGAAATGAAAGGTGGCATTCTTTATTTATTTATTCATTTATTCATTCATAACTGACAGCCTCGCGCTCCGCTCGTGCCCGGGCGGAAGAGGTGCTCCAATTCGGCTTAACTGTGACACACGCCCGCCCTCCTCCCCCGGAACTTCCATTCGGTTAAACTTAGGGGCCGCTTGGCACCGCCCATGCCCGGGGAAGGTGCTCCTCTTCGGCTTACTGTGACGCGAGCATGCCCTCCTCCTCCGGAGCTTCCATTCAGTTAAACTTAGGGGCCGCTTGGAACCGCCCGTGCCCGGGGAAGGTGCTCCTCTTCGGCTTACTGTGACGCGAGCATGCCCTCCTCCTCCGGAGCTTCCATTCGGTTAAACTTAGGGGCCGCTTGGAACCGCCCGTGCCCGGGGAAGGTGCTCCTCTTCGGCTTACTGTGACGCGAGCATGCCCTCCTCCTCCGGAGCTTCCATTCGGTTAAACTTAGGGGCCGCTTGGCACCGCCCGTGCCCGGGGAAGGTGCTCTTCTACGGCTTAACTGCCACGCACGCCGGCCGGAGCTCTGGTACGGTCCGAACCGCGCGAAACGTCGCCACCGATCGTGTCCGGGAGAACGTGCTCTTCTTCGTCCACTCTCCTCTTCGCCCACGCTCTTCTTCGGCGCACGCCGGCCGTCTAACCGCTCCAGCGCCCCGTCGTGCCGCTCGGCGAAACTACAATGCCCCCGAATATTTTTTAGACCCGCGAAGCACTGAACCCGCGAAAGGTGAACCGCGAAGTAGCGAGGGTTCACTGTATGTATAAGACCAAGACCTACAAAAAAGTCTCTTGGAGCAATGAGCTAGGTTTTACAGGAAGTCGGCCATTTTGAATTTACTTAAAAGGGGGCGGGTCACCACAATGGACTTTGTGTAGAAATTATTATTGGGGCCCGAGCAGCGACGGCGGCGAGGTCCCTATTGTTTTTGTAGAAATTATTATTAGGGCCTGAGCAGCGACCGCTACGAGGTCCCCATTGTTTTTGTGGAAATTATTATTATTTTTATTATTATTATTATTAGGGCCCGAGCAGTGACCGCTGCGAGGTCCCTATTGTTTTTCTAGAAATTGTTATTAGGGCCCGAGCTGCGACGGCTGCGAGGTCCCTATTGTTTTTGTAGAAAATATTATTACTTTTATTATTATTAATATTATTATTATTATTATTAGGGCCTGAGCAGCGACCGCTGCGAAGTCCCTATTGTTTTTGTAGAAATTATTATTATTATTATTTTTCCGATTGTTCGATCGCATTTTTGACCCCCGAAACATGCACAAAAACTCACCAAACTTGGCAGTCTCATCGGGCATGGCGAAAAATTTGATATTTTAACGTCTAATATGAACAGGAAGTGAGTTATGAATTTTTGAAAGTCCGACTTTTGCCCTTTTTTGCATGTTTACAGGGGTCATTCTTTTGCACCCTGATCCTAAAGGCTTCATCTGATTGCCTTAAAATTCTGTCTGTAGCATCTGAAGACCTGGGACAAACACTGGGGCTAAAATATTTTGTTTCCGAAATACTATATGACAGGGGCGGGGCTTCAAAGTTTTCACTTAAGATTTCTTTCGCCGCAATGGACAAAATGCTTAATAACTCTCCTGCACATGCTGCTAAAAATCCAAAACTTCACATGTACATAAAGAGTCTGTACCTGAAGACATCTATATGTTTATATTCAGTTATACACCTTGCGCCAATCAATATCATTTTTTACATTTTGACGTACTGCACGGTGCCCTTTTAACGAATCTGATTGAAAATTGGCTAGAAAAGACTCAAGACATTGATCTTACTCTATCCCTATTTTTGTGACTTTCCTTCGAAGGGCGTGGCTATTACGGTGCCGCAGAGTCTGATTATTCTCCGTGGCAACAAAAGTTCCTGCAAAATGATTCAGATGATCCATCTTCTCGAAATTTTTCACATTTGAGGATATTCAGGCCCTGAAGACGGCTGCCAACTTATTTTTGATCGCAGTGGTAGCGCCACCAACTGGTTAAAACAAATACAAATTATTTTTGTTGATGTTTTTCTCCGGGCAGGTTAACAAAATCTACCTTATATTTGCTCGGATGAGTGTTTAGGCCTTGAGCATGTCACAATACAAAAGTCTTTCGCCTTCTTCAGAGTGTCACATGATGGTGTCTTGTGACCCGTCTTTATCAGCTGATGTTCCATGAGGGCGTGACTTACCTGTCACAAGAATGAAGGCAAGTCACGCCCCCCGCTGTCCGTTCACTCCGCCAAGATGCTGGTCCAGGTGGTAGAGAGGATGAAGGCTCCCTTGTCTCTGTTCATGGTTTTTATGCCTCGCTTGCAGATCTCAATGGCCTCTCTGATCCAGCGCTGTTGTTTGTTCTCTTCTGTGCGGATGACCCTGCCCTTCTCCCGGTCCATGATGTGGTTTTCCCTTTTGCAGTGGTCAGTGATTGCTGATTTGTAATGTTCATGTTGTGCTTGTTCTTTTACTGCTCTGATTTTTTTCATTTTTTTGACAGGTAAGCCACACCCTCATGGAACATCAGCTCAAGACACCATCATGCGACACTCTGAAGAAGGCGAAAGACTCGCCGAAACATGTCAGGTAAAAAATTATCCTAAAACATAATTGTCTGCTTTTAATGAATCAGTCAAATATCAATAATAAGAAGACAAAATGAACCTAATACAAATAAATGAATGCTTAATAACTCCCCTGCACATGCTCCTAAAAATCCAAACCTTCACCTGTAAATAAAACGTCCCGACCTGAAGACATCTTAATGTTATTATTTTGTTATACACACAGTGCCGCCAAGTGGAATCAAAAAATTTTTTTTATTTTAATTTTCACGTACTGCACGGTGCCCTTTTGACGAATCCGACTGAAAATTAGTCAGAAAAGAGTCTAGACAATGATCTTACTCTCTGCCGAATTTTGTGACGTTTTGGCAAAAGGCGTGGCTATTACGGTGCTGAAAAGTCCGATTGTACTCTGTGGCAACAAAAGCTCCAGCAACATGACTCAGATGATCCTATCTTCTCGAAGTTGCACACATTTGAGGATACTTAAGCCCTGAAGACATCTACCAACTTATTTTTCATCGTAGTAGTAGCGCCACCAACTGCTAATAGCTAATACAAGTTATTTTCTTGGATGTTTTTCTCCGTGCAACTCAACAAGGTCGCCCTCATATATGCTCGGATGACTGTTTCGGGCCATGAGGATGTCATAATACGAAATTTGTCCTTTTTCATGAAAAGTTGTGGGAGTGGCATTGCACTGTTCGGCAATAAAACAACGCTGATTATGAGGTTCTAAATATGAACAACAACTCGTGAAACTTTACACACACATCAGGCCGAGCAAATTTATCAATATTTTATACGTGAGTTGTGCAGCTTTTTTGAAATGGCTCACCATGGCCCTCGAGAAATGTTCAAAAAAGCAGCCCTGGTTGAGTGTTTCACCTCGCTTTTTGTAAATTTTATGGAGTACAGTGAACCCTCGGTTATCGCGGTTAATGGGGACCGAGACCACCCGCGAAAACTGAAAATCCGCGAAGTAGCGGCGCACCTTCAAAAATGCTTAAAAAAAATATACAATATATATAATAAATATATATATATATATATATATATATATATATATATATATATATATATATATATATATACGGGGGGAGAGAGAGAGAGAGAGAGTGAAATTCATGTTATAACAAAAAAAACAAATTATTATTAAAACGTATTATTTTTTTATTCCCCAACCATTCTTTTTGTATTTATTTAATTACTCCGACTTTTACCTGCTGGTACGCCGTCCGGTGTGCCCTGTGAAATGAAAGGTGGCATTCTTTATTTATTTATTCATTTATTCATTCATAACTGACAGCCTCGCGCTCCGCTCGTGCCCGGGCAGAAGAGGTGCTCCAATTCGGCTTAACTGTGACACACGCCCGCCCTCCTCCCCCGGAGCTTCCATTCGGTTAAACTTAGGGGCCGCTTGGAACCGCCCGTGCCCGGGGAAGGTGCTCCTCTTCGGCTTACTGTGACGCGAGCATGCCCTCCTCCTCCGGAGCTTCCATTCGGTTAAACTTAGGGGCCGCTTGGAACCGCCCGTGCCCGGGGAAGGTGCTCCTCTTCGGCTTACTGTGACGCGAGCATGCCCTCCTCCTCCGGAGCTTCCATTCGGTTAAACTCAGGGGCCGCTTGGAACCGCCCGTGCCCGGGGAAGGTGCTCCTCTACGGCTTAACTGCCACGCACGCCGGCCGGTGCTCTGGTACGGTCCGAACCGCGCGAAACGTCGCCACCGATCGTGTCCGGGTGAACGTGCTCTTCTTCGTCCACTCTCCTCTTTGCCCACGCTCTTCTTCGGCGCCCGCCGGCCGTCTAACCGCTCCAGCGCCCCGTCGTGCCGCTCGGCGAAACTACAATGCCCCCGAATATTTTTTAGACCCGCGAAGCACTGAACCCGCGAAAGGTGAACCTCGAAGTAGCTAGGGTTCACTGTATGTATAAGACCAAGACCTACAAAAAAGTCTCTTGGAGCAATGAGCTAGGTTTTACAGGAAGTCGGCCATTTTGAATTTACTTAAAAGGGGGCGGGTCTCCACAATGGACTTTGTGTAGAAATTATTATTGGGGCCCGAGCAGCGACCGCGTCGAGGTCCCTATTGTTTTTGTAGAAATTATTATTACTTTTATTATTATTATTATTATTATTATTAGGGCCTGAGCAGCGACCGCTGCGAAGTCCCTATTGTTTTTGTAGAAATTATTATTATTATTATTTTTCCGATTGTTCGATCGCATTTTTGACCCCCGAAACATGCACAAAAACTCACCAAACTTGGCAGTCTCATCGGGCATGGCGAAAAATTTTATATTTTTTAACGTCTAATATGAACAGGAAGTGAGTTATGAATTTTTGAAAGTCCGACTTTTGCCCTTTTTTGCATGTTTACAGGGGTCATTCTTTTGCACCCTGATCCTAAAGGCTTCATCTGATTGCCTTAAAGTTCTGTCTGGAGCATCTTAAGACCTGGGACAAACACTGGGGCTAAAATTTTTTGTTTCCGAAATACTATATGACGGGGGCGGGGCTTCAAAGTTTTCACTTAAGATTTCCTTCGCCGCAATGGACAAAATGCTTAATAACTCTCCTGCACGTGCTGCTAAAAATCCAAAACTTCACATGTACATAAAGAGTCGGTACCTGAAGACATCTATATGTTTATATTCAGTTATACACCTTGCGCCAATCAATATAAATTTTTACATTTTGACGTACTGCACGGTGCCCTTTTAACGAATCCGATTGAAAATTGGCTAGAAAAGACTCAAGACATTGATCTTACTCTATCCCTATTTTTATGACTTTCCTTCAAAGGGCGTGGCTATTACGGTGCCGCAGAGTCTGATTATTCTCCGTGGCAACAAAAGTTCCTGCAAAATGATTCAGATGATCCATCTTCTGGAAATCTTTCACATTTGAGGATATTCAGGCCCTGAAGACGGCTGCCAACTTATTTTTGATCGCAGTGGTAGCGCCACCAACTGGTTAAAACAAATACAAATTATTTTCGTTGATGTTTTTCTCCGGGCAGGTTCACAAAATCTACCTTATATTTGCTCGGATGAGTGTTTAGGCCTTGAGCATGTCACAATACGAAAGTCTTTCGCCTTCTTCAGAGTGTCACATGATGGTGTCTTGTGACCCGTCTTTATCAGCTGATGTTCCATGAGGGCGTGACTTACCTGTCACAAGAATGAAGGCAAGTCACGCCCCCCGCTGTCCGTTCACTCCGCCAAGATGCTGGTCCAGGTGGTAGAGAGGATGAAGGCTCCCTTGTCTCTGTTCATGGTTTTTATGCCTCGCTTGCAGATCTCAATGGCCTCTCTGATCCAGCGCTGTTGTTTGTTCTCTTCTGTGCGGATGACCCTGCCCTTCTCCCGGTCCATGATGTGGTTTTCCCTTTTGCAGTGGTCAGTGATTGCTGATTTGTAATGTTCATGTTGTGCTTGTTCTTTTACTGCTCTGATTTTTTCATTTTTTTGACAGGTAAGTCACACCCTCATGGAACATCAGCTCAAGACACCATCATGCGACACTCTGAAGAAGGCGAAAGACTCGCCGAAACATGTCAGGTAAAAAATTAACCTAAAACATAATTGTCTGCTTTTAATGAATCAGTCAAATATCAATAATAAGAAGACAAAATGAACCTAATACAAATAAATGAATGCTTAATAACTCCCCTGCACATGCTCCTAAAAATCCAAACCTTCACCTGTAAATAAAACGTCCCGACCTGAAGACATCTTAATGTTATTATTTTGTTATACACACAGTGCCGCCAAGTGGAATAAAAAATTTGTTTTTATTTTAATTTTCACGTACTGCACGGTGCCCTTTTGACGAATCCGACTGAAAATTAGTCAGAAAAGACTCAAGACAATGATCTTACTCTCTGCCGAATTTTGTGACGTTTTGGCAAAAGGCGTGGCTATTAAGGTGCTGAAAAGTCCAATTGTACTCTGTGGCAACAAAAGCTCCGGCAACATGACTCAGATGATCCTATCTTCTCGAAGTTGTACACATTTGAGGATACTTCAGCCCTGAAGACATCTACCAACTTATTTTACATCGTAGTAGTAGCGCCACCAACTGGTAAAAGCTAATACAAGTTATTTTCTTGGATGTTTTTCTCCGTGCAACTCAACAAGGTCGCCCTCATATATGCTCGGATTACTGTTTCGGCCATGAGGATGTCACAATACGAAATTCGTGATTTTTCGTGAAAAGTTGTGGGAGTGGCATTGCACTGTTCGGCAATAAAACAAAGCTGATTATGAGGTTCTAAATATGAACGACAACTCGTAAAACTTTACACACACATCAGGCCGAGCAAATTTATCAATATTTTATAAGTTAGTTGTGCAGCTTTTTTGAAATGGCTCGCCATGGCCCTCGAGAAATGTTAAAAAAAAGCAGCTCTGGTTGAGTGTTTCACCTCGCTTTTTGTAAATTTTATGGAGTACAGTGAACCCTCGGTTATCGCGGTTAATGGGGACCGAGACCACCCGCGAAAACTGAAAATCCGCGAAGTAGCGGCGCACCTTCAAAAATGCTTAAAAAAAATATACAATATATATAATAAATATATAAATATATATATATATATATATATATATATATATACGGGGAGAGAGAGAGTGAAATTCATGTTATAACAAAAAAACCAAATTATTATTAAAACGTATTATTTTTTTATTCCCCAGCCATTCTTTTAGTATTTATTTAATTACTCCGACTTTTACCTGCTGGTACGCCGTCCGGTGTGCCCTGTGAAATGAAAGGTAGCATTCTTTATTTATTTATTCATTTATTCATTCATAACTGACAGCCTCGCGCTCCGCTCGTGCCCGGGCAGAAGAGGTGCTCCAATTTGGCTTAACTGTGACACACGCCCGTCCTCCTCCCCCGGAGCTTCCATTCGGTTAAACTTAGGGGCCGCTTGGCACCGCCCGTGCCCGGGGAAGGTGCTCCTCTTCGGCTTACTGTGACGCGAGCATGCCCTCCTCCTCCGGAGCTTCCATTCGGTTAAACTTAGGGGCCGCTTGGAACCGCCCGTGCCCGGGGAAGGTGCTCCTCTTCGGCTTACTGTGACGCGAGCATGCCCTCCTCCTCCGGAGCTTCCATTCGGTTAACCTTAGGGGCCGCTTGGAACCGCCCGTGCCCGGGGAAGGTGCTCCTCTTCGGCTTACTGTGACGCGAGCATGCCCTCCTCCTCCGGAGCTTCCATTCGGTTAAACTTAGGGGCCGCTTGGCACCGCCCGTGCCCGGGGAAGGTGCTCCTCTACGGCTTAACTGCCACGCACGCTGGCCGGAGCTCTGGTACGGTCCGAACCGCGCGAAACGTCGCCACCGATCGTGTCCGGGGGAACCTCCTCTTCTTCGTCCACTCTCCTCTTCGCCCACGCTCTTCTTCGGCGCACGCCGGCCGTCTAACCGCTCCAGCGCCCCGTCGTGCCGCTCGGCGAAACTACAATGCCCCCGAATATTTTTTAGACCCGCGAAGCACTGAACCCGCGAAAGGTGAACCGCGAAGTAGCGAGGGTTCACTGTATGTATAAGACCAAGACCTACAAAAAAGTCTCTTGGAGCAATGAGCTAGGTTTTACAGGAAGTCGGCCATTTTGAATTTACTTAAAAGGGGGCGGGTCACCACAATGGACTTTGTGTAGAAATTATCATTGGGGCCCGAGCAGCGACGGCGGCGAGGTCCCTATTGTTTTTGTAGAAATTATTATTAGGGCCTGAGCAGCGACCGCTACGAGGTCCCCATTGTTTTTGTGGAAATTATTATTATTTTTATTATTATTATTATTAGGGCCCGAGCAGTGACCGCTGCGAGGTCCCTATTGTTTTTCTAGAAATTGTTATCAGGGCCCGAGCTGCGACGGCTGCGAGGTCCCTATTGTTTTTGTAGAAAATATTATTACTTTTATTATTATTAATATTATTATTATTATTATGAGGGCCTGAGCAGCGACCGCTGCGAAGTCCCTATTGTTTTTGTAGAAATTATTATTATTATTATTTTTCCGATTGTTCGATCGCATTTTTGACCCCGAAACATGCACAAAAACTCACCAAACTTGGCAGTCTCATCGGGCATGGCGAAAAATTTGATATTTTAACGTCTAATATGAACAGGAAGTGAGTTATGAATTTTTGAAAGTCCGACTTTTGCCCTTTTTTGCATGTTTACAGGGGTCATTCTTTTGCACCCTGATCCTAAAGGCTTCATCTGATTGCCTTAAAATTCTGTCTGTAGCATCTGAAGACCTGGGACAAACACTGGGGCTAAAATTTTTTGTTTCCGAAATACTATATGACGGGGGCGGGGCTTCAAAGTTTTCACTTAAGATTTCCTTCGCCGCAATGGACAAAATGCTTCATAACTCTCCTGCACATGCTGCTAAAAATCCAAAACTTCACATGTACATAAAAAGTCTGTACCTGAAGACATCTATATGTTTATATTCAGTTATACACCTTGCGCCAATCAATATCATTTTTTACATTTTGACGTACTGCACGGTGCCCTTTTAACGAATCTGATTGAAAATTGGCTAGAAAAGACTCAAGACATTGATCTTACTCTATCCCTATTTTTGTGACTTTCCTTCGAAGGGCGTGGCTATTACGGTGCCGCAGAGTCTGATTATTCTCCGTGGCAACAAAAGTTCCTGCAAAATGATTCAGATGATCCATCTTCTCGAAATTTTTCACATTTGAGGATATTCAGGCCCTGAAGACGGCTGCCAACTTATTTTTGATCGCAGTGGTAGCGCCACCAACTGGTTAAAACAAATACAAATTATTTTCGTTGATGTTTTTCTCCGGGCAGGTGAACAAAATCTACCTTATATTTGCTCGGATGAGTGTTTAGGCCTTGAGCATGTCACAATACGAAAGTCTTTCGCCTTCTTCAGAGTGTCACATGATGCTGTCTTGTGACCCGTCTTTATCAGCTGATGTTCCATGAGGGCGTGACTTACCTGTCACAAGAATGAAGGCAAGTCACGCCCCCCGCTGTCCGTTCACTCCGCCAAGATGCTGGTCCAGGTGGTAGAGAGGATGAAGGCTCCCTTGTCTCTGTTCATGGTTTTTATGCCTCGCTTGCAGATCTCAATGGCCTCTCTGATCCAGCGCTGTTGTTTGTTCTCTTCTGTGCGGATGACCCTGCCCTTCTCCCGGTCCATGATGTGGTTTTCCCTTTTGCAGTGGTCAGTGATTGCTGATTTGTAATGTTCATGTTGTGCTTGTTCTTTTACTGCTCTGATTTTTTTCATTTTTTTGACAGGTAAGTCACACCCTCATGGAACATCAGCTCAAGACACCATCATGCGACACTCTGAAGAAGGCGAAAGACTCGCCGAAACATGTCAGGTAAAAAATTAACCTAAAACATAATTGTCTGCTTTTAATGAATCAGTCAAATATCAATAATAAGAAGACAAAATGAACCTAATACAAATAAATGAATGCTTAATAACTCCCCTGCACATGCTCCTAAAAATCCAAACCTTCACCTGTAAATAAAACGTCCCGACCTGAAGACATCTTAATGTTATTATTTTGTATATATAATAATATAATATATACAATATATATAATAAATATATATATATATATATATATATATATATATATATATATATATATATATATACGGGGAGAGAGAGAGTGAAATTCATTTTATAACAAAAAAACCAAATTATTATTAAAACGTATTATTTTTTTATTCCCCAGCCATTCTTTTTGTATTTATTTAATTACTCCGACTTTTACCTGCTGGTACGCCGTCCGGTGTGCCCTGTGAAATGAAAGGTGGCATTCTTTATTTATTTATTCATTTATTCATTCATAACTGACAGCCTCGCGCTCCGCTCGTGCCCGGGCGGAAGAGGTGCTCCAATTCGGCTTAACTGTGACACACGCCCGCCCTCCTCCCCCGGAACTTCCATTCGGTTAAACTTAGGGGCCGCTTGGCACCGCCCATGCCCGGGGAAGGTGCTCCTCTTCGGCTTACTGTGACGCGAGCATGCCCTCCTCCTCCGGAGCTTCCATTCAGTTAAACTTAGGGGCCGCTTGGAACCGCCCGTGCCCGGGGAAGGTGCTCCTCTTCGGCTTACTGTGACGCGAGCATGCCCTCCTCCTCCGGAGCTTCCATTCGGTTAAACTTAGGGGCCGCTTGGCACCGCCCGTGCCCGGGGAAGGTGCTCCTCTTCGGCTTACTGTGACGCGAGCATGCCCTCCTCCTCCGGAGCTTCCATTCGGTTAAACTTAGGGGCCGCTTGGAACCGCCCGTGCCCGGGGAAGGTGCTCCTCTACGGCTTAACTGCCACGCACGCCGGCCGGAGCTCTGGTACGGTCCGAACCGCGCGAAACGTCGCCACCGATCGTGTCCGGGAGAACGTGCTCTTCTTCGTCCACTCTCCTCTTCGCCCCCACGCTCTTCTTCGGCGCACGCCGGCCGTCTAACCGCTCCAGCGCCCCGTCGTGCCGCTCGGCGAAACTACAATGCCCCCGAATATTTTTTAGACCCGCGAAGCACTGAACCCGCGAAAGGTGAACCGCGAAGTAGCGAGGGTTCACTGTATGTATAAGACCAAGACCTACAAAAAAGTCTCTTGGAGCAATGAGCTAGGTTTTACAGGAAGTCGGCCATTTTGAATTTACTTAAAAGGGGGCGGGTCACCACAATGGACTTTGTGTAGAAATTATTATTGGGGCCCGAGCAGCGACGGCGGCGAGGTCCCTATTGTTTTTGTAGAAATTATTATTAGGGCCTGAGCAGCGACCGCTACGAGGTCCCCATTGTTTTTGTGGAAATTATTATTATTTTTATTATTATTATTATTAGGGCCCGAGCAGTGACCGCTGCGAGGTCCCTATTGTTTTTCTAGAAATTGTTATTAGGGCCCGAGCTGCGACGGCTGCGAGGTCCCTATTGTTTTTGTAGAAAATATTATTACTTTTATTATTATTAATATTATTATTATTATTATTAGGGCCTGAGCAGCGACCGCTGCGAAGTCCCTATTGTTTTTGTAGAAATTATTATTATTATTATTTTTCCGATTGTTCGATCGCATTTTTGACCCCCGAAACATGCACAAAAACTCACCAAACTTGGCAGTCTCATCGGGCATGGCGAAAAATTTGATATTTTAACGTCTAATATGAACAGGAAGTGAGTTATGAATTTTTGAAAGTCCGACTTTTGCCCTTTTTTGCATGTTTACAGGGGTCATTCTTTTGCACCCTGATCCTAAAGGCTTCATCTGATTGCCTTAAAATTCTGTCTGTAGCATCTGAAGACCTGGGACAAACACTGGGGCTAAAATTTTTTGTTTCCGAAATACTATATGACGGGGGCGGGGCTTCAAAGTTTTCACTTAAGATTTCCTTCGCCGCAATGGACAAAATGCTTCATAACTCTCCTGCACATGCTGCTAAAAATCCAAAACTTCACATGTACATAAAAAGTCTGTACCTGAAGACATCTATATGTTTATATTCAGTTATACACCTTGCGCCAATCAATATCATTTTTTACATTTTGACGTACTGCACGGTGCCCTTTTAACGAATCTGATTGAAAATTGGCTAGAAAAGACTCAAGACATTGATCTTACTCTATCCCTATTTTTGTGACTTTCCTTCGAAGGGCGTGGCTATTACGGTGCCGCAGAGTCTGATTATTCTCCGTGGCAACAAAAGTTCCTGCAAAATGATTCAGATGATCCATCTTCTCGAAATTTTTCACATTTGAGGATATTCAGGCCCTGAAGACGGCTGCCAACTTATTTTTGATCGCAGTGGTAGCGCCACCAACTGGTTAAAACAAATACAAATTATTTTCGTTGATGTTTTTCTCCGGGCAGGTGAACAAAATCTACCTTATATTTGCTCGGATGAGTGTTTAGGCCTTGAGCATGTCACAATACGAAAGTCTTTCGCCTTCTTCAGAGTGTCACATGATGCTGTCTTGTGACCCGTCTTTATCAGCTGATGTTCCATGAGGGCGTGACTTACCTGTCACAAGAATGAAGGCAAGTCACGCCCCCCGCTGTCCGTTCACTCCGCCAAGATGCTGGTCCAGGTGGTAGAGAGGATGAAGGCTCCCTTGTCTCTGTTCATGGTTTTTATGCCTCGCTTGCAGATATCAATGGCCTCTCTGATCCAGCGCTGTTGTTTGTTCTCTTCTGTGCGGATGACCCTGCCCTTCTCCCGGTCCATGATGTGGTTTTCCCTTTTGCAGTGGTCAGTGATTGCTGATTTGTAATGTTCATGTTGTGCTTGTTCTTTTACTGCTCTGATTTTTTTCATTTTTTTGACAGGTAAGTCACACCCTCATGGAACATCAGCTCAAGACACCATCATGCGACACTCTGAAGAAGGCGAAAGACTCGCCGAAACATGTCAGGTAAAAAATTAACCTAAAACATAATTGTCTGCTTTTAATGAATCAGTCAAATATCAATAATAAGAAGACAAAATGAACCTAATACAAATAAATGAATGCTTAATAACTCCCCTGCACATGCTCCTAAAAATCCAAACCTTCACCTGTAAATAAAACGTCCCGACCTGAAGACATCGTAATGTTATTATTTTGTTATACACACAGTGCCGCCAAGTGGAATCAAAAATTTGTTTTTATTTTAATTTTCACGTACTGCACGGTGCCCTTTTGACGAATCCGACTGAAAATTAGTCAGAAAAGACTCAAGACAATGATCTTACTCTCTGCCGAATTTTGTGACGTTTTGGCAAAAGGCGTGGCTATTAAGGTGCTGAAAAGTCCGATTGTACTCTGTGGCAACAAAAGCTCCGGCAACATGACTCAGATGATCCTATCTTCTCGAAGTTGTACACATTTGAGGATACTTCAGCCCTGAAGACATCTACCAACTTATTTTACATCGTAGTAGTAGCGCCACCAACTGGTAAAAGCTAATACAAGTTATTTTCTTGGATGTTTTTCTCCGTGCAACTCAACAAGGTCGCCCTCATATATGCTCGGATGACTGTTTCGGCCATGAGGATGTCACAATACGAAATTCGTCCTTTTTCGTGAAAAGTTGTGGGAGTGGCATTGCACTGTTCGGCAATAAAACAAAGCTGATTATGAGGTTCTAAATATGAACGACAACTCGTAAAACTTTACACACACATCAGGCCGAGCAAATTTATCAATATTTTATACGTTAGTTGTGCAGCTTTTTTGAAATGGCTCGCCATGGCCCTCGAGAAATGTTAAAAAAAGCAGCTCTGGTTGAGTGTTTCACCTCGCTTTTTGTAAATTTTATGGAGTACAGTGAACCCTCGTTTATCGCGGTTAATGGGGACCGAGACCACCCGCGAAAACTGAAAATCCGCGAAGTAGCGGCGCACCTTCAAAAATGCTTAAAAAAAATATACAATATATATAATAAATATATATATATATATATATATATATATATATATATATATATATATATATATATATATATATATACGGGGAGAGAGAGAGTGAAATTCATGTTATAACAAAAAAACCAAATTATTATTAAAACGTATTATTTTTTTATTCCCCAGCCATTCTTTTAGTATTTATTTAATTACTCCGACTTTTACCTGCTGGTACGCCGTCCGGTGTGCCCTGTGAAATGAAAGGTGGCATTCTTTATTTATTTATTCATTTATTCATTCATAACTGACAGCCTCGCGCTCCGCTCGTGCCCGGGTAGAAGAGGTGCTCCAATTTGGCTTAACTGTGACACACGCCCGCCCTCCTCCCCCGGAGCTTCCATTCGGTTAAACTTAGGGGCCGCTTGGCACCGCCCGTGCCCGGGGAAGGTGCTCCTCTTCGGCTTACTGTGACGCGAGCATGCCCTCCTCCTCCGGAGCTTCCATTCGGTTAAACTTAGGGGCCGCTTGGAACCGCCCGTGCCCGGGGAAGGTGCTCCTCTACGGCTTAACTGCCACGCACGCCGGCCGCAGCTCTGGTACGGTCCGAACCGCGCGAAACGTCGCCACTGATCGTGTCCGGGAGAACGTGCTCTTCTTCGTCCACTCTCCTCTTCGCCCACGCTCTTCTTCGGCGCACGCCGGCCGTCTAACCGCTCCAGCGCCCCGTCGTGCCGCTCGGCGAAACTACAATGCCCCCGAATATTTTTTAGACCCGCGAAGCACTGAACCCGCGAAAGGTGAACCGCGAAGTAGCGAGGGTTCACTGTATGTATAAGACCAAGACCTACAAAAAAGTCTCTTGGAGCAATGAGCTAGGTTTTACAGGAAGTCGGCCATTTTGAATTTACTTAAAAGGGGGCGGGTCACCACAATGGACTTTGTGTAGAAATTATTATTGGGGCCCGAGCAGCGACCGCGGCGAGGTCCCTATTGTTTTTGTAGAAATTATTATTATTATTATTTTTCCGATTGTTCGATCGCATTTTTGACCCCCGAAACATGCACAAAAACTCACCAAACTTGGCAGTCTCATCGGGCATGGCGAAAAATTTGATATTTTAACGTCTAATATGAACAGGAAGTGAGTTATGAATTTTTGAAAGTCCGACTTTTGCCCTTTTTTGCATGTTTACAGGGGTCATTCTTTTGCACCCTGATCCTAAAGGCTTCATCTGATTGCCTTAAAATTCTGTCTGTAGCATCTGAAGACCTGGGACAAACACTGGGGCTAAAATTTTTTGTTTCCGAAATACTATATGACGGGGGCGGGGCTTCAAAGTATTCACTTAAGATTTCCTTCGCCGCAATGGACAAAATGCTTAATAACTCTCCTGCACATGCTGCTAAAAATCCAAAACTTCACATGTACATAAAGAGTCTGTACCTGAAGACATCTATATGTTTATATTCAGTTATACACCTTGCGCCAATCAATATCATTTTTTACATTTTGACGTACTGCATGGTGCCCTTTTAACGAATCCGATTGAAAATTGGCTAGAAAAGACTCAAGACATTGATCTTACTCTATCCCTATTTTTATGACTTTCCTTCAAAGGGCGTGGCTATTACGGTGCCGCAGAGTCTGATTATTCTCCGTGGCAACAAAAGTTCCTGCAAAATGATTCAGATGATCCATCTTCTGGAAATCTTTCACATTTGAGGATATTCAGGCCCTGAAGACGGCTGCCAACTTATTTTTGATCGCAGTGGTAGCGCCACCAACTGGTTAAAACAAATACAAATTATTTTCGTTGATGTTTTTCTCCGGGCAGGTGAACAAAATCTACCTTATATTTGCTCGGATGAGTGTTTAGGCCTTGAGCATGTCACAATACAAAAGTCTTTCGCCTTCTTCAGAGTGTCACATGATGCTGTCTTGTGACCCGTCTTTATCAGCTGATGTTCCATGAGGGCGTGACTTACCTGTCACAAGAATGAAGGCAAGTCACGCCCCCCGCTGTCCGTTCACTCCGCCAAGATGCTGGTCCAGGTGGTAGAGAGGATGAAGGCTCCCTTGTCTCTGTTCATGGTTTTTATGCCTCGCTTGCAGATCTCAATGGCCTCTCTGATCCAGCGCTGTTGTTTGTTCTCTTCGGTGCGGATGACCCTGCCCTTCTCCCGGTCCATGATGTGGTTTTCCCTTTTGCAGTGGTCAGTGATTGCTGATTTGTAATGTTCATGTTGTGCTTGTTCTTTGACTGCTCTGATTTTTCATTTTTTTGACAGGTAAGTCACACCCTCATGGAACATCAGCTGATAAAGACGGGTCTCAAGACACCATCATGCGACACTCTGAAGAAGGCGAAAGACTCGCCGAAACATGTCAGGTAAAAAATTAACCTAAAACATAATTGTCTGCTTTTAATGAATCAGTCAAATATCAATAATAAGAAGACAAAATGAACCTAATACAAATAAATAAATGCTTAATAACTCCCCTGCACATGCTCCTAAAAATCCAAACCTTCACCTGTAAATAAAACGTCCCGACCTGAAGACATCTTAATGTTATTATTTTGTTATACACACAGTGCCGCCAAGTGGAATCAAAAATTTGTTTTTATTTTAATTTTCACGTACTGCACGGTGCCCTTTTGACGAATCCGACTGAAAATTAGTCAGAAAAGACTCAAGACAATGATCTTACTCTCTGCCGAATTTTGTGACGTTTTGGCAAAAGGCGTGGCTATTAAGGTGCTGAAAAGTCCGATTGTACTCTGTGGCAACAAAAGCTCCGGCAACATGACTCAGATGATCCTATCTTCTCGAAGTTGTACACATTTGAGGATACTTCAGCCCTGAAGACATCTACCAACTTATTTTACATCGTAGTAGTAGCGCCACCAACTGGTAAAAGCTAATACAAGTTATTTTCTTGGATGTTTTTCTCCGTGCAACTCAACAAGGTCGCCCTCATATATGCTCGGATGACTGTTTCGGCCATGAGGATGTCACAATACGAAATTCGTGATTTTTCGTGAAAAGTTGTGGGAGTGGCATTGCACTGTTCGGCAATAAAACAAAGCTGATTATGAGGTTCTAAATATGAACGACAACTCGTAAAACTTTACACACACATGAGGCCGAGCAAATTTATCAATATTTTATACGTTAGTTGTGCAGCTTTTTTGAAATGGCTCGCCATGGCCCTCGAGAAATGTTAAAAAAAAGCAGCTCTGGTTGAATGTTTCACCTCGCTTTTTGTAAATTTTATGGAGTACAGTGAACCCTCGGTTATCGCGGTTAATGGGGACCGAGACCATCCGCGAAAACTGAAAATCCGCGAAGTAGCGGCGCACCTTCAAAAATGCTTAAAAAAAATATACAATATATATAATAAATATATAAATATATATATATATATATATATTTATATATACGGGGAGAGAGAGAGTGAAATTCATGTTATAACAAAAAAAACAAATTATTATTAAAACGTATTATTTTTTTATTCCCCAGCCATTCTTTTTGTATTTATTTAATTACTCCGACTTTTACCTGCTGGTACGCCGTCCGGTGTGCCCTGTGAAATGAAAGGTGGCATTCTTTATTTATTTATTCATTTATTCATTCATAACTGACAGCCTCGCGCTCCGCTCGTGCCCGGGCAGAAGAGGTGCTCCAATTTGGCTTAACTGTGACACACGCCCGTCCTCCTCCGTCCGGAGCTTCCATTCGGTTAAACTTAGGGGCCGCTTGGCACCGCCCGTGCCCGGGGTAGATGCTCCTCTTCGGCTTACTGTGACGCGAGCATGCCCTCCTCCTCCGGAGCTTCCATTCGGTTAAACTTAGGGGCCGCTTGGAACCGCCCGTGCCCGGGGAAGGTGCTCCTCTACGGCTTAACTGCCACGCACGCCGGCCGGAGCTCTGGTACGGTCCGAACCGCGCGAAACGTCGCCACCGATCGTGTCCGGGAGAACGTGCTCTTCTTCGTCCACTCTCCTCTTCGCCCACGCTCTTCTTCGGCGCACGCCGGCCGTCTAACCGCTCCAGCGCCCCGTCGTGCCGCTCGGCGAAACTACAATGCCCCCGAATATTTTTTAGACCCGCGAAGCACTGAACCCGCGAAAGGTGAACCGCGAAGTAGCGAGGGTTCACTGTATGTATAAGACCAAGACCTACAAAAAAGTCTCTTGGAGCAATGAGCTAGGTTTTACAGGAAGTCGGCCATTTTGAATTTACTTAAAAGGGGGCGGGTCACCACAATGGACTTTGTGTAGAAATTATTATTGGGGCCCGAGCAGCGACGGCGGCGAGGTCCCTATTGTTTTTGTAGAAATTATTATTAGGGCCTGAGCAGCGACCGCTACGAGGTCCCCATTGTTTTTGTGGAAATTATTATTATTTTTATTATTATTATTATTAGGGCCCGAGCAGTGACCGCTGCGAGGTCCCTATTGTTTTTCTAGAAATTGTTATTAGGGCCCGAGCTGCGACGGCTGCGAGGTCCCTATTGTTTTTGTAGAAAATATTATTACTTTTATTATTATTAATATTATTATTATTATTATTAGGGCCTGAGCAGCGACCGCTGCGAAGTCCCTATTGTTTTTGTAGAAATTATTATTATTATTATTTTTCCGTTTGTTCGATCGCATTTTTGACCCCGAAACATGCACAAAAACTCACCAAACTTGGCAGTCTCATCGGGCATGGCGAAAAATTTGATATTTTAACGTCTAATATGAACAGGAAGTGAGTTATGAATTTTTGAAAGTCCGACTTTTGCCCTTTTTTGCATGTTTACAGGGGTCATTCTTTTGCACCCTGATCCTAAAGGCTTCATCTGATTGCCTTAAAATTCTGTCTGTAGCATCTGAAGACCTGGGACAAACACTGGGGCTAAAATTTTTTGTTTCCGAAATACTATATGACGGGGGCGGGGCTTCAAAGTTTTCACTTAAGATTTCCTTCGCCGCAATGGACAAAATGCTTAATAACTCTCCTGCACATGCTGCTAAAAATCCAAAACTTCACATGTACATAAAAAGTCTGTACCTGAAGACATCTATATGTTTATATTCAGTTATACACCTTGCGCCAATCAATATCATTTTTTACATTTTGACGTACTGCACGGTGCCCTTTTAACGAATCTGATTGAAAATTGGCTAGAAAAGACTCAAGACATTGATCTTACTCTATCCCTATTTTTGTGACTTTCCTTCGAAGGGCGTGGCTATTACGGTGCCGCAGAGTCTGATTATTCTCCGTGGCAACAAAAGTTCCTGCAAAATGATTCAGATGATCCATCTTCTCGAAATTTTTCACATTTGAGGATATTCAGGCCCTGAAGACGGCTGCCAACTTATTTTTGATCGCAGTGGTAGCGCCACCAACTGGTTAAAACAAATACAAATTATTTTCGTTGATGTTTTTCTCCGGGCAGGTGAACAAAATCTACCTTATATTTGTTCGGATGAGTGTTTAGGCCTTGAGCATGTCACAATACGAAAGTCTTTCGCCTTCTTCAGAGTGTCACATGATGCTGTCTTGTGACCCGTCTTTATCAGCTGATGTTCCATGAGGGCGTGACTTACCTGTCACAAGAATGAAGGCAAGTCACGCCCCCCGCTGTCCGTTCACTCCGCCAAGATGCTGGTCCAGGTGGTAGAGAGGATGAAGGCTCCCTTGTCTCTGTTCATGGTTTTTATGCCTCGCTTGCAGATCTCAATGGCCTCTCTGATCCAGCGCTGTTGTTTGTTCTCTTCTGTGCGGATGACCCTGCCCTTCTCCCGGTCCATGATGTGGTTTTCCCTTTTGCAGTGGTCAGTGATTGCTGATTTGTAATGTTCATGTTGTGCTTGTTCTTTTACTGCTCTGATTTTTTTCATTTTTTTGACAGGTAAGTCACACCCTCATGGAACATCAGCTCAAGACACCATCATGCGACACTCTGAAGAAGGCGAAAGACTCGCCGAAACATGTCAGGTAAAAAATTAACCTAAAACATAATTGTCTGCTTTTAATGAATCAGTCAAATATCAATAATAAGAAGACAAAATGAACCTAATACAAATAAATGAATGCTTAATAACTCCCCTGCACATGCTCCTAAAAATCCAAACCTTCACCTGTAAATAAAACGTCCCGACCTGAAGACATCGTAATGTTATTATTTTGTTATACACACAGTGCCGCCAAGTGGAATCAAAAATTTGTTTTTATTTTAATTTTCACGTACTGCACGGTGCCCTTTTGACGAATCCGACTGAAAATTAGTCAGAAAAGACTCAAGACAATGATCTTACTCTCTGCCGAATTTCTTGACGTTTTGGCAAAAGGCGTGGCTATTAAGGTGCTGAAAAGTCCGATTGTACTCTGTGGCAACAAAAGCTCCGGCAACATGACTCAGATGATCCTATCTTCTCGAAGTTGTACACATTTGAGGATACTTCAGCCCTGAAGACATCTACCAACTTATTTTACATCGTAGTAGTAGCGCCACCAACTGGTAAAAGCTAATACAAGTTATTTTCTTGGATGTTTTTCTCCGTGCAACTCAACAAGGTCGCCCTCATATATGCTCGGATGACTGTTTCGGCCATGAGGATGTCACAATACGAAATTCGTCCTTTTTCGTGAAAAGTTGTGGGAGTGGCATTACACTGTTCGGCAATAAAACAAAGCTGATTATGAGGTTCTAAATATGAACGACAACTCGTGAAACTTTACACACACATCAGGCCGAGCAAATTTATCAATATTTTATACGTTAGTTGTGCAGCTTTTTTGAAATGGCTCGCCATGGCCCTCGAGAAATGTTAAAAAAAAGCAGCTCTGGTTGAGTGTTTCACCTCGCTTTTTGTAAATTTTATGGAGTACAGTGAACCCTCGGTTATCGCGGTTAATGGGGAACGAGACCACCCGCGAAAACTGAAAATCCGCGAAGTAGCGGCGCACCTTCAAAAATGCTTAAAAAAAATATACAATATATATAATAAATATATATATATATATATATATATATATATATATACGGGGAGAGAGAGAGTGAAATTCATGTTATAACAAAAAAAACAAATTATTATTAAAACGTATTATTTTTTTATTCCCCAGCCATTCTTTTAGTATTTATTTAATTACTCCGACTTTTACCTGCTGGTACGCCGTCCGGTGTGCCCTGTGAAATGAAAGGTGGCATTCTTTATTTATTTATTCATTTATTCATTCATAACTGACAGCCTCGCGCTCCGCTCGTGCCCGGGCAGAAGAGGTGCTCCAATTTGGCTTAACTGTGACACACGCCCGCCCTCCTCCCCCGGAGCTTCCATTCGGTTAAACTTAGGGGCCGCTTGGCACCGCCCGTGCCGGGGGAAGGTGCTCCTCTTCGGCTTACTGTGACGCGAGCATGCCCTCCTCCTCCGGAGCTTCCATTCGGTTAAACTTAGGGGCCGCTTGGAACCGCCCGTGCCCGGGGAAGGTGCTCCTCTACGGCTTAACTGCCACGCACGCCGGCCGGAGCTCTGGTACGGTCCGAACCGCGCGAAACGTCGGCACCGATTGTGTCCGGGGGAACGTGCTCTTCTTCGTCCACTCTCCTCTTCGCCCACGCTCTTCTTCGGCGCACGCCGGCCGTCTAACCGCTCCAGCGCCCCGTCGTGCCGCTCGGCGAAACTACAATGCCCCCGAATATTTTTTAGACCCGCGAAGCACTGAACCCGCGAAAGGTGAACCGCGAAGTAGCGAGGGTTCACTGTATGTATAAGACCAAGACCTACAAAAAAGTCTCTTGGAGCAATGAGCTAGGTTTTACAGGAAGTCGGCCATTTTGAATTTACTTAAAAGGGGGCGGGTCACCACAATGGACTTTGTGTAGAAATTATTATTGGGGCCCGAGCAGCGACCGCGGCGAGGTCCCTATTGTTTTTGTAGAAAACATTATTACTTTTATTATTATTATTATTATTATTATTAGGGCCTGAGCAGCGACCGCTGCGAAGTCCCTATTGTTTTTGTAGAAATTATTATTATTATTATTTTTCCGATTGTTCGATCGCATTTTTGACCCCCGAAACATGCACAAAAACTCACCAAACTTGGCAGTCTCATCGGGCATGGCGAAAAATTTGATATTTTAACGTCTAATATGAACAGGAAGTGAGTTATGAATTTTTGAAAGTCCGACTTTTGCCCTTTTTTGCATGTTTACAGGGGTCATTCTTTTGCACCCTGATCCTAAAGGCTTCATCTGATTGCCTTAAAATTCTGTCTGTAGCATCTGAAGACCTGGGACAAACACTGGGGCTAAAACTTTTTGTTTCCGAAATACTATATGACGGGGGCGGGGCTTCAAAGTTTTCACTTAAGATTTCCTTCGCCGCAATGGACAAAATGCTTAATAACTCTCCTTCACATGCTGCTAAAAATCCAAAACTTCACATGTACATAAAGAGTCTGTACCTGAAGACATCGATATGTTTATATTCAGTTATACACCTTGCGCCAATCAATATCATTTTTTACATTTTGACGTACTGCATGGTACCCTTTTAACGAATCCGATTGAAAATTGGCTAGAAAAGACTCAAGACATTGATCTTACTCTATCCCTATTTTTATGACTTTCCTTCAAAGGGCGTGGCTATTACGGTGCCGCAGAGTCTGATTATTCTCCGTGGCAACAAAAGTTCCTGCAAAATGATTCAGATGATCCATCTTCTGGAAATCTTTCACATTTGAGGATATTCAGGCCCTGAAGACGGCTGCCAACTTATTTTTGATCGCAGTGGTAGCGCCACCAACTGGTTAAAACAAATACAAATTATTTTCGTTGATGTTTTTCTCCGGGCAGGTGAACAAAATCTACCTTATATTTGCTCGGATGAGTGTTTAGGCCTTGAGCATGTCACAATACAAAAGTCTTTCGCCTTCTTCAGAGTGTCACATGATGCTGTCTTGTGACCCGTCTTTATCAGCTGATGTTCCATGAGGGCGTGACTTACCTGTCACAAGAATGAAGGCAAGTCACGCCCCCCGCTGTCCGTTCACTCCGCCAAGATGCTGGTCCAGGTGGTAGAGAGGATGAAGGCTCCCTTGTCTCTGTTCATGGTTTTTATGCCTCGCTTGCAGATCTCAATGGCCTCTCTGATCCAGCGCTGTTGTTTGTTCTCTTCTGTGCGGATGACCCTGCCCTTCTCCCGGTCCATGATGTGGTTTTCCCTTTTGCAGTGGTCAGTGATTGCTGATTTGTAATGTTCATGTTGTGCTTGTTCTTTTACTGCTCTGATTTTTTCATTTTTTTGACAGGTAAGTCACACCCTCATGGAACATCAGCTGATAAAGACGGGTCTCAAGACACCATCATGCGACACTCTGAAGAAGGCGAAAGACTCGCCGAAACATGTCAGGTAAAAAATTAACCTAAAACATAATTGTCTGCTTTTAATGAATCAGTCAAATATCAATAATAAGAAGACAAAATGAACCTAATACAAATAAATGAATGCTTAATAACTCCCCTGCACATGCTCCTAAAAATCCAAACCTTCACCTGTAAATAAAACGTCCCGACCTGAAGACATCTTAATGTTATTATTTTGTTATACACACAGTGCCGCCAAGTGGAATCAAAAATTTTTTTTTATTTTAATTTTCACGTACTGCACGGTGCCCTTTTGACGAATCCGACTGAAAATTAGTCAGAAAAGACTCAAGACAATGATCTTACTCTCTGCCGAATTTTGTGACGTTTTGGCAAAAGGCGTGGCTATTAAGGTGCTGAAAAGTCCGATTGTACTCTGTGGCAACAAAAGCTCCGGCAACATGACTCAGATGATCCTATCTTCTCGAAGTTGTACACATTTGAGGATACTTCAGCCCTGAAGACATCTACCAACTTATTTTACATCGTAGTAGTAGCGCCACCAACTGGTAAAAGCTAATACAAGTTATTTTCTTGGATGTTTTTCTCCGTGCAACTCAACAAGGTCGCCCTCATATATGCTCGGATGACTGTTTCGGCCATGAGGATGTCACAATACGAAATTAGTCCTTTTTCGTGAAAAGTTGTGGGAGTGGCATTGCACTGTTCGGCAATAAAACAACGCTGATTATGAGGTTCTAAATATGAACGACAACTCGTGAAACTTTACACACACATCAGGCCGAGCAAATTTATCAATATTTTATACGTTAGTTGTGCAGCTTTTTTGAAATGGCTCGCCATGGCCCTCGAGAAATGTTTTAAAAAAAGCAGCTCTGGTTGAGTGTTTCACCTCGCTTTTTGTAAATTTTATGGAGTACAGTGAACCCTCGGTTATCGCGGTTAATGGGGACCGAGACCACCCGCGAAAACTGAAAATCCGCGAAGTAGCGGCGCACCTTCAAAAATGCTTAAAAAAAATATACAATATATATAATAAATATATATATATATATATATATATATATATATATACGGGAAGAGAGAGAGTGAAATTCATGTTATAACAAAAAAAACTAATTATTATTAAAACGTATTATTTTTTTATTCCCCAGCCATTCTTTTTGTATTTATTTAATTACTCCGACTTTTACCTGCTGGTACGCCGTCCGGTGTGCCCTGTGAAATGAAAGGTGGCATTCTTTATTTATTTATTCATTTATTCATTCATAACTGACAGCCTCGCGCTCCGCTCGTGCCCGGGCAGAAGAGGTGCTCCAATTTGGCTTAACTGTGACACACGCCCGCCCTCCTCCCCCGGAGCTTCCATTCGGTTAAACTTAGGGGCCGCTTGGCACCGCCCGTGCCCGGGGAAGGTGCTCCTCTTCGGCTTACTGTGACGCGAGCATGCCCTCCTCCTCCGGAGCTTCCATTCGGTTAAACTTAGGGGCCGCTTGGAACCGCCCGTGCCCGGGGAAGGTGCTCCTCTTCGGCTTACTGTGACGCGAGCATGCCCTCCTCCTCCGGAGCTTCCATTCGGTTAAACTTAGGGGCCGCTTGGCACCGCCCGTGCCCGGGGAAGGTGCTCCTCTACGGCTTAACTGCCACGCACGCTGGCCGGAGCTCTGGTACGGTCCGAACCGCGCGAAACGTCGCCACCGATCGTGTCCGGGGGAACGTGCTCTTCTTCGTCCACTCTCCTCTTCGCCCACGCTCTTCTTCGGCGCACGCCGGCCGTCTAACCGCTCCAGCGCCCCGTCGTGCCGCTCGGCGAAACTACAATGCCCCCGAATATTTTTTAGACCCGCGAAGCACTGAACCCGCGTAAGGTGAACCGCGAAGTAGCGAGGGTTCACTGTATGTATAAGACCAAGACCTACAAAAAAGTCTCTTGGAGCAATGAGCTAGGTTTTACAGGAAGTCGGCCATTTTGAATTTACTTAAAAGGGGGCGGGTCACCACAATGGACTTTGTGTAGAAATTATTATTGGGGCCCGAGCAGCGACCGCGGCGAGGTCCCTATTGTTTTTGTAGAAAATATTATTACTTTTATTATTATTATTATTATTATTATTAGGGCCTGAGCAGCGACCGCTGCGAAGTCCCTATTGTTTTTGTAGAAATTATTATTATTATTATTTTTCCGATTGTTCGATCACATTTTTGACCCCCGAAACATGCACAAAAACTCACCAAACTTGGCAGTCTCATCGGGCATGGCGAAAAATTTGATATTTTAACGTCTAATATGAACAGGAAGTGAGTTATGAAATTTTGAAAGTCCGACTTTTGCCCTTTTTTGCATGTTTACAGGGGTCATTCTTTTGCACCCTGTTCCTAAAGGCTTCATCTGATTGCCTTAAAATTCTGTCTGTAGCATCTGAAGACCTGGCACAAACACTGGGGCTAAAATTTTTTGTTTCCGAAATACTATATGACGGGGGCGGGGCATCAAAGTTTTCACTTAAGATTTCCTTCGCCGCAATGGACAAAATGCTTAATAACTCTCCTGCACATGCTGCTAAAAATCCAAAACTTCACATGTACATAAAGAGTCTGTACCTGAAGACATCTATATGTTTATATTCAGTTATACACCTTGCGCCAATCAATATCATTTTTTACATTTTGACGTACTGCACGGTGCCCTTTTAACGAATCTGATTGAAAATTGGCTAGAAAAGACTCAAGACATTGATCTTACTCTATCCCTATTTTTGTGACTTTCCTTCGAAGGGCGTGGCTATTACGGTGCCGCAGAGTCTGATTATTCTCCGTGGCAACAAAAGTTCCTGCAAAATGATTCAGATGATCCATCTTCTCGAAATTTTTCACATTTGAGGATATTCAGGCCCTGAAGACGGCTGCCAACTTATTTTTGATCGCAGTGGTAGCGCCACCAACTGGTTAAAACAAATACAAATTATTTTCGTTGATTTTTTTCTCCGGGCAGGTTAACAAAATCTACCTTACATTTGCTCGGATGAGTGTTTAGGCCTTGAGGATGTCACAATACGAAAGTCTTTCGCCTTCTTCAGAGTGTCACATGATGGTGTCTTGTGGCCCGTCTTTATCAGCTGATGTTCCATGAGGGCGTGACTTACCTGTCACAAGAATGAAGGCAAGTCACGCCCCCCGCTGTCCGTTCACTCCGCCAAAATGCTGCTCCAGGTGGTAGAGAGGATGAAGGCTCCCTTGTCTCTGTTCATGGTTTTTATGCCTCGCTTGCAGATCTCAATGGCCTCTCTGATCCAGCGCTGTTGTTTGTTCTCTTCGGTGCGGATGACCCTGCCCTTCTCCCGGTCCATGATGTGGTTTTCCCTTTTGCAGTGGTCAGTGATTGCTGATTTGTAATGTTCATGTTGTGCTTGTTCTTTTACTGCTCTGATTTTTCATTTTTTTGACAGGTAAGTCACACCCTCATGGAACATCAGCTGATAAAGATGGGTCTCAAGACACCATCATGCGACACTCTGAAGAAGGCGAAAGACTCGCCGAAACATGTCAGGTAAAAAATTAACCTAAAACATAATTGTCTGCTTTTAATGAATCAGTCAAATATCAATAATAAGAAGACAAAATGAACCTAATACAAATAAATGAATGCTTAATAACTCCCCTGCACATGCTCCTAAAAATCCAAACCTTCACCTGTAAATAAAACGTCCCGACCTGAAGACATCTTAATGTTATTATTTTGTTATACACACAGTGCCGCCAAGTGGAATCAAAAATGTGTTTTTATTTTAATTTTCACGTACTGCACGGTGCCCTTTTGACGAATCCGACTGAAAATTAGTCAGAAAAGACTCAAGACAATGATCTTACTCTCTGCCGAATTTTGTGACGTTTTGGCAAAAGGCGTGGCTATTAAGGTGCTGAAAAGTCCGATTGTACTCTGTGGCAACAAAAGCTCCGGCAACATGACTCAGATGATCCTATCTTCTCGAAGTTGTACACATTTGAGGATACTTCAGCCCTGAAGACATCTACCAACTTATTTTACATCGTAGTAGTAGCGCCACCAACTGGTAAAAGCTAATACAAGTTATTTTCTTGGATGTTTTTCTCCGTGCAACTCAACAAGGTCGCCCTCATATATGCTCGGATGACTGTTTCGGCCATGAGGATGTCACAATACGAAATTCGTGATTTTTCGTGAAAAGTTGTGGGAGTGGCATTGCACTGTTCGGCAATAAAACAAAGCTGATTATGAGGTTCTAAATATGAACGACATCTCGTAAAACTTTACACACACATCAGGCCGAGCAAATTTATCAATATTTTATACGTTAGTTGTGCAGCTTTTTTGAAATGGCTCGCCATGGCCCTCGAGAAATGTTAAAAAAAAGCAGCTCTGGTTGAGTGTTTCACCTCGCTTTTTGTAAATTTTATGGAGTACAGTGAACCCTCGGTTATCGCGGTTAATGGGGACCGAGACCACCCGCGAAAACTGAAAATCCGCGAAGTAGCGGCGCACCTTCAAAAATGCTTAAAAAAAATATACAATATATATAATAAATATATAAATATATATATATATATATATATATATATATATATATATATATATATATATATATATATACGGGGAGAGAGAGAGTGAAATTCATGTTATAACAAAAAAACCAAATTAATATTAAAACGTATTATTTTTTTATTCCCCAGCCATTCTTTTTGTATTTATTTAATTACTCCGACTTTTACCTGCTGGTACGCCGTCCGGTGTGCCCTGTGAAATGAAAGGTGGCATTCTTTATTTATTTATTCATTCATAACTGACAGCCTCGCGCTCCGCTCGTGCCCGGGCAGAAGAGGTGCTCCAATTTGGCTTAACTGTGACACACGCCCGTCCTCCTCCCCCGGAGATTCCATTCGGTTAAACTTAGGGGCCGCTTGGCACCGCCCGTGCCCGGGGAAGGTGCTCCTCTTCGGCTTACTGTGACGCGAGCATGCCCTCCTCCTCCGGAGCTTCCATTCGGTTAAACTTAGGGGCCGCTTGGAACCGCCCGTGCCCGGGGAAGGTGCTCCTCTTTGGCTTACTGTGACGCGAGCATGCCCTCCTCCTCCGGAGCTTCCATTCGGTTAAACTTAGGGGCCGCTTGGCACCGCCCGTGCCCGGGGAAGGTGCTCCTCTACGGCTTAACTGCCACGCACGCTGGCCGGAGCTCTGGTACGGTCCGAACCGCGCGAAACGTCGCCACCGATCGTGTCCGGGGGAACGTGCTCTTCTTCGTCCACTCTCCTCTTCGCCCACGCTCTTCTTCGGCGCACGCCGGCCGTCTAACCGCTCCAGCGCCCCGTCGTGCCGCTCGGCGAAACTACAATGCCCCCGAATATTTTTTAGACCCGCGAAGCACTGAACCCGCGAAAGGTGAACCGCGAAGTAGCGAGGGTTCACTGTATGTATAAGACCAAGACCTACAAAAAAGTCTCTTGGAGCAATGAGCTAGGTTTTACAGGAAGTCGGCCATTTTGAATTTACTTAAAAGGGGGCGGGTCACCACAATGGACTTTGTGTAGAAATTATTATTGGGGCCCGAGCAGCGACGGCGGCGAGGTCCCTATTGTTTTTCTAGAAATTGTTATTAGGGCCCGAGCTGCGACGGCTGCGAGGTCCCTATTGTTTTTGTAGAAAATATTATTACTTTTATTATTATTATTATTATTATTATTAGGGCCTGAGCAGCGACCGCTGCGAAGTCCCTATTGTTTTTGTAGAAATTATTATTATTATTATTTTTCTGATTGTTCGATCGCATTTTTGACCCCCGAAACATGCACAAAAACTCACCAAACTTGGCAGTCTCATCGGGCATGGCGAAAAATTTGATATTTTAACGTCTAATATGAACAGGAAGTGAGTTATGAATTTTTGAAAGTCCGACTTTTGCCCTTTTTTGCATGTTTACAGGGGTCATTCTTTTGCACCCTGATCCTAAAGGCTTCATCTGATTGCCTTAAAATTCTGTCTGTAGCATCTGAAGACCTGGCACAAACACTGGGGCTAAAATTTTTTGTTTCCGAAATACTATATGACGGGGGCGGGGCATCAAAGTTTTCACTTAAGATTTCCTTCGCCGCAATGGACAAAATGCTTAATAACTCTCCTGCACATGCTGCTAAAAATCCAAAACTTCACATGTACATAAAGAGTCTGGACCTGAAGACATCTATATGTTTATATTCAGTTATACACCTTGCGCCAATCAATATCATTTTTTACATTTTGACGTACTGCACGGTGCCCTTTTAACGAATCTGATTGAAAATTGGCTAGAAAAGACTCAAGACATTGATCTTACTCTATCCCTATTTTTGTGACTTTCCTTCGAAGGGCGTGGGTATTACGGTGCCGCAGAGTCTGATTATTCTCCGTGGCAACAAAAGTTCCTGCAAAATGATTCAGATGATCCATCTTCTCGAAATTTTTCACATTTGAGGATATTCAGGCCCTGAAGACGGCTGCCAACTTATTTTTGATCGCAGTGGTAGCACCACCAACTGGTTAAAACAAATACAAATTATTTTCGTTGATTTTTTTCTCCGGGCAGGTTAACAAAATCTACCTTACATTTGCTCGGATGAGTGTTTAGGCCTTGAGGATGTCACAATACGAAAGTCTTTCGCCTTCTTCAGAGTGTCACATGATGGTGTCTTGTGGCCCGTCTTTATCAGCTGATGTTCCATGAGGGGGTGACTTACCTGTCACAAGAACGAAGGCAAGTCACGCCCCCCGCTGTCCGTTCACTCCGCCAAAATGCTGCTCCAGGTGGTAGAGAGGATGAAGGTTCCCTTGTCTCTGTTCATGGTTTTTATGCCTCGCTTGCAGATCTCAATGGCCTCTCTGATCCAGCGCTGTTGTTTGTTCTCTTCTGTGCGGATGACCCTGCCCTTCTCCCGGTCCATGATGTGGTTTTCCCTTTTGCAGTGGTCAGTGATTGCTGATTTGTAATGTTCATGTTGTGCTTGTTCTTTTACTGCTCTGATTTTTTAATTTTTTTGACAGGTAAGTCACACCCTCATGGAACATCAGCTGATAAAGACTGGTCTCAAGACACCATCATGCGACACTCTGAAGAAGGCGAAAGACTCGCCGAAACATGTCAGGTAAAAAATTAACCTAAAACATAAATGTCTGCTTTTAATGAATCAGTCAAATATCAATAAAAAGAAGACAAAATGAACCTAATACAAATAAATGAATGCTTAATAACTCCCCTGCACATGCTCCTAAAAATCCAAACCTTCACCTGTAAATAAAACGTCCCGACCTGAAGACATCTTAATGTTATTATTTTGTTATACACACAGTGCCGCCAAGTGGAATCAAAAATTTGTTTTTATTTTAATTTTCACGTACTGCACGGTGCCCTTTTGACGAATCCGACTGAAAATTAGTCAGAAAAGACTCAAGACAATGATCTTACTCTCTGCCGAATTTTGTGACGTTTTGGCAAAAGGCGTGGCTATTAAGGTGCTGAAAAGTCAGATTGTACTTTGTGGCAACAAAAGCTCCGGCAACATGACTCAGATGATCCTATCTTCTCGAAGTTGTACACATTTGAGGATACTTCAGCCCTGAAGACATCTACCAACTTATTTTACATCATAGTAGTAGCGCCACCAACTGGTAAAAGCTAATACAAGTTATTTTCTTGGATGTTTTTCTCCGTGCAACTCAACATGGTCGCCCTCATATATGCTCGGATGACTGTTTCGGCCATGAGGATGTCACAATACGAAATTCATGATTTTTCGTGAAAAGTTGTGGGAGTGGCATTGCACTGTTCGGCAATAAAACAAAGCTGATTATGAGGTTCTAAATATGAACGACAACTCGTAAAACTTTACACACACATCAGGCCGAGCAAATTTATCAATATTTTATAAGTTAGTTGTGCAGCTTTTTTGAAATGGCTCGCCATGGCCCTCGAGAAATGTTAAAAAAAAGCAGCTCTGGTTGAGTGTTTCACCTCGCTTTTTGTAAATTTTATGGAGTACAGTGAACCCTCGGTTATCGCGGTTAATGGGGACCGAGACCACCCGCGAAAACTGAAAATCCGCGAAGTAGCGGCGCACCTTCAAAAATGCTTAAAAAAAATATACAATATATATAATAAATATATATATATATATATATATATATATATATATATATATATATATATATATACGGGGAGAGAGAGAGTGAAATTCATTTTAGAACAAAAAAACCAAATTATTATTAAAACGTATTATTTTTTTATTCCCCAGCCATTCTTTTTGTATTTATTTAATTACTCCGACTTTTACCTGCTGGTACGCCGTCCGGTGTGCCCTGTGAAATGAAAGGTGGCATTCTTTATTTATTTATTCATTTATTCATTCATAACTGACAGCCTCGCGCTCCGCTCGTGCCCGGGCGGAAGAGGTGCTCCAATTCGGCTTAACTGTGACACACGCCCGCCCTCCTCCCCCGGAACTTCCATTCGGTTAAACTTAGGGGCCGCTTGGCACCGCCCGTGCCCGGGGAAGGTGCTCCTCTTCGGCTTACTGTGACGCGAGCATGCCCTCCTCCTCCGGAGCTTCCATTCAGTTAAACTTAGGGGCCGCTTGGAACCGCCCGTGCCCGGGGAAGGTGCTCCTCTTCGGCTTACTGTGACGCGAGCATGCCCTCCTCCTCCGGAGCTTCCATTCGGTTAAACTTAGGGGCCGCTTGGAACCGCCCGTGCCCGGGGAAGGTGCTCCTCTTCGGCTTACTGTGACGCGAGCATGCCCTCCTCCTCCGGAGCTTCCATTCGGTTAAACTTAGGGGCCGCTTGGCACCGCCCGTGCCCGGGGAAGGTGCTCCTCTACGGCTTAACTGCCACGCACGCCGGCCGGAGCTCTGGTACGGTCCGAACCGCGCGAAACGTCGCCACCGATCGTGTCCGGGATAACGTGCTCTTCTTCGTCCACTCTCCTCTTCGCCCACGCTCTTCTTCGGCGCACGCCGGCCGTCTAACCGCTCCAGCGCCCCGTCGTGCCGCTCGGCGAAACTACAATGCCCCCGAATATTTTTTAGACCCGCGAAGCACTGAACCCGCGAAAGGTGAACCGCGAAGTAGCGAGGGTTCACTGTATGTATAAGACCAAGACCTACAAAAAAGTCTCTTGGAGCAATGAGCTAGGTTTTACAGGAAGTCGGCCATTTTGAATTTACTTAAAAGGGGGCGAGTCACCACAATGGACTTTGTGTAGAAATTATTATTGGGGCCCGAGCAGCGACGGCGGCGAGGTCCCTATTGTTTTTGTAGAAATTATTATTAGGGCCTGAGCAGCGACCGCTACGAGGTCCCCATTGTTTTTGTGGAAATTATTATTATTTTTATTATTATTATTATTAGGGCCCGAGCAGTGACCGCTGCGAGGTCCCTAGTGTTTTTCTAGAAATTGTTATTAGGGCCCGAGCTGCGACGGTATATATAGGTCCCTATTGTTTTTGTAGAAAATATTATTACTTTTATTATTATTAATATTATTATTATTATTATTAGGGCCTGAGCAGCGACCGCTGCGAAGTCCCTATTGTTTTTGTAGAAATTATTATTATTATTATTTTTCCGATTGTTCGATCGCATTTTTGACCCCCGAAACATGCACAAAAACTCACCAAACTTGGCAGTCTCATCGGGCATGGCGAAAAATTTGATATTTTAACGTCTAATATGAACAGGAAGTGAGTTATGAATTTTTGAAAGTCCGACTTTTGCCCTTTTTTGCATGTTTACAGGGGTCATTCTTTTGCACCCTGATCCTAAAGGCTTCATCTGATTGCCTTAAAATTAAAGGCAATTAAAATTCTGTCTGTAGCATCTGAAGACCTGGGACAAACACTGGGGCTAAAATTTTTTGTTTCCGAAATACTATATGACGGGGGCGGGGCTTCAAAGTTTTCACTTAAGATTTCCTTCGCCGCAATGGACAAAATGCTTAATAACTCTCCTGCACATGCTGCTAAAAATCCAAAACTTCACATGTACATAAAAAGTCTGTACCTGAAGACATCTATATGTTTATATTCAGTTATACACCTTGCGCCAATCAATATCATTTTTTACATTTTGACGTACTGCACGGTGCCCTTTTAACGAATCTGATTGAAAATTGGCTAGAAAAGACTCAAGACATTGATCTTACTCTATCCCTATTTTTGTGACTTTCCTTCGAAGGGCGTGGCTATTACGGTGCCGCAGAGACTGATTATTCTCCGTGGCAACAAAAGTTCCTGCAAAATGATTCAGATGATCCATCTTCTCGAAATTTTTCACATTTGAGGATATTCAGGCCCTGAAGACGGCTGCCAACTTATTTTTGATCGCAGTGGTAGCGCCACCAACTGGTTAAAACAAATACAAATTATTTTCGTTGATGTTTTTCTCCGGGCAGGTGAACAAAATCTACCTTATATTTGCTCGGATGACTGTTTCGGCCATGAGGATGTCACAATACGAAATTCGTCCTTTTTCGTGAAAAGTTGTGGGAGTGGCATTGCACTGTTCGGCAATAAAACAAAGCTGATTATGAGGTTCTAAATATGAACGACAACTCGTAAAACTTTACACACACATCAGGCCGAGCAAATTTATCAATATTTTATACGTTAGTTGTGCAGCTTTTTTGAAATGGCTCGCCATGGCCCTCGAGAAATGTTAAAAAAAGCAGCTCTGGTTGAGTGTTTCACCTCGCTTTTTGTAAATTTTATGGAGGACAGTGAACCCTCGGTTATCGCGGTTAACGGGGACCGAGACCACCCGCGAAAACTGAAAATCCGCGAAGTAGCGGCGCACCTTCAAAAATGCTTAAAAAAAATAAACAATATATATAATAAATATATATATATATATATATATATATATATATATATATATATATATATATATACGGGGAGAGAGAGAGTGAAATTCATGTTATAACAAAAAAACCAAATTATTATTAAAACGTATTATTTTTTTATTCCCCAGCCATTCTTTTAGTATTTATTTAATTACTCCGACTTTTACCTGCTGGTACGCCGTCCGGTGTGCCCTGTGAAATGAAAGGTGGCATTCTTTATTTATTTATTCATTTATTCATTCATAACTGACAGCCTCGCGCTCCGCTCGTGCCCGGGCAGAAGAGGTGCTCCAATTTGGCTTAACTGTGACACACGCCCGCCCTCCGCCCCCGGAGCTTCCATTCGGTTAAACTTAGGGGCCGCTTGGCACCGCCCGTGCCCGGGGAAGGTGCTCCTCTTCGGCTTACTGTGACGCGAGCATGCCCTCCTCCTCCGGAGCTTCCATTCGGTTAAACTTAGGGGCCGCTTGGAACCGCCCGTGCCCGGGGAAGGTGCTCCTCTACGGCTTAACTGCCACGCACGCCGGCCGGAGCTCTGGTACGTTCCGAACCGCGCGAAACGTCGCCACCGATCGTGTCCGGGGGAACGTGCTCTTCTTCGTCCACTCTCCTCTTCGCCCACGCTCTTCTTCGGCGCACGCCGGCCGTCTAACCGCTCCAGCGCCCCGTCGTGCCGCTCGGCGAAACTACAATGCCCCCGAATATTTTTTAGACCCGCGAAGCACTGAACCCGCGAAAGGTGAACCGCGAAGTAGCGAGGGTTCACTGTATGTATAAGACCAAGACCTACAAAAAAGTCTCTTGGAGCAATGAGCTAGGTTTTACAGGAAGTCGGCCATTTTGAATTTACTTAAAAGGGGGCGGGTCACCACAATGGACTTTGTGTAGAAATTATTATTGGGGCCCGAGCAGCGACCGCGGCCAGGTCCCTATTGTTTTTGTAGAAAACATTATTACTTTTATTATTATTATTATTATTATTATTAGGGCCTGAGCAGCGACCGCTGCGAAGTCCCTATTGTTTTTGTAGAAATTATTATTATTATTATTTTTCCGATTGTTCGATCGCATTTTTGACCCCCGAAACATGCACAAAAACTCACCAAACTTGGCAGTCTCATCGGGCATGGCGAAAAATTTGATATTTTAACGTCTAATATGAACAGGAAGTGAGTTATGAATTTTTGAAAGTCCGACTTTTGCCCTTTTTTGCATGTTTACAGGGGTCATTCTTTTGCACCCTGATCCTAAAGGCTTCATCTGATTGCCTTAAAATTCTGTCTGTAGCATCTGAAGACCTGGGACAAACACTGGGGCTAAAATTTTTTGTTTCCGAAATACTATATGACGGGGGCGGGGCTTCAAAGTTTTCACTTAAGATTTCCTTCGCCGCAATGGACAAAATGCTTAATAACTCTCCTGCACATGCTGCTAAAAATCCAAAACTTCACATGTACATAAAGAGTCTGTACCTGAAGACATCTATATGTTTATATTCAGTTATACACCTTGCGCCAATCAATATCATTTTTTACATTTTGACGTACTGCATGGTGCCCTTTTAACGAATCCGATTGAAAATTGGCTAGAAAAGACTCAAGACATTGATCTTACTCTATCCCTATTTTTGTGACTTTCCTTCGAAGGGCGTGGGTATTACGGTGCCGCAGAGTCTGATTATTCTCCGTGGCAACAAAAGTTCCTGCAAAATGATTCAGATGATCCATCTTCTCGAAATTTTTCACATTTGAGGATATTCAGGCCCTGAAGACGGCTGCCAACTTATTTTTGATCGCAGTGGTAGCACCACCAACTGGTTAAAACAAATACAAATTATTTTCGTTGATTTTTTTCTCCGGGCAGGTTAACAAAATCTACCTTACATTTGCTCGGATGAGTGTTTAGGCCTTGAGGATGTCACAATACGAAAGTCTTTCGCCTTCTTCAGAGTGTCACATGATGGTGTCTTGTGGCCCGTCTTTATCAGCTGATGTTCCATGAGGGCGTGACTTACCTGTCACAAGAACGAAGGCAAGTCACGCCCCCCGCTGTCCGTTCACTCCGCCAAAATGCTGCTCCAGGTGGTAGAGAGGATGAAGGCTCCCTTGTCTCTGTTCATGGTTTTTATGCCTCGCTTGCAGATCTCAATGGCCTCTCTGATCCAGCGCTGTTGTTTGTTCTCTTCTGTGCGGATGACCCTGCCCTTCTCCCGGTCCATGATGTGGTTTTCCCTTTTGCAGTGGTCAGTGATTGCTGATTTGTAATGTTCATGTTGTGCTTGTTCTTTTACTGCTCTGATTTTTTAATTTTTTTGACAGGTAAGTCACACCCTCATGGAACATCAGCTGATAAAGACTGGTCTCAAGACACCATCATGCGACACTCTGAAGAAGGCGAAAGACTCGCCGAAACATGTCAGGTAAAAAATTAACCTAAAACATAAATGTCTGCTTTTAATGAATCAGTCAAATATCAATAATAAGAAGACAAAATGAACCTAATACAAATAAATGAATGCTTAATAACTCCCCTGCACATGCTCCTAAAAATCCAAACCTTCACCTGTAAATAAAACGTCCCGACCTGAAGACATCTTAATGTTATTATTTTGTTATACACACAGTGCCGCCAAGTGGAATCAAAAATTTGTTTTTATTTTAATTTTCACGTACTGCACGGTGCCCTTTTGACGAATCCGACTGAAAATTAGTCAGAAAAGACTCAAGACAATGATCTTACTCTCTGCCGAATTTTGTGACGTTTTGGCAAAAGGCGTGGCTATTAAGGTGCTGAAAAGTCCGATTGTACTTTGTGGCAACAAAAGCTCCGGCAACATGACTCAGATGATCCTATCTTCTCGAAGTTGTACACATTTGAGGATACTTCAGCCCTGAAGACATCTACCAACTTATTTTCCATCGTAGTAGTAGCGCCACCAACTGGTAAAAGCTAATACAAGTTATTTTCTTGGATGTTTTTCTCCGTGCAACTCAACATGGTCGCCCTCATATATGCTCGGATGACTGTTTCGGCCATGAGGATGTCACAATACGAAATTCATGATTTTTCGTGATAAGTTGTGGGAGTGGCATTGCACTGTTCGGCAATAAAACAAAGCTGATTATGAGGTTCTAAATATGAACGACAACTCGTAAAACTTTACACACACATCAGGCCGAGCAAATTTATCAATATTTTATAAGTTAGTTGTGCAGCTTTTTTGAAATGGCTCGCCATGGCCCTCGAGAAATGTTAAAAAAAAGCAGCTCTGGTTGAGTGTTTCACCTCGCTTTTTGTAAATTTTATGGAGTACAGTGAACCCTCGGTTATCGCGGTTAATGGGGACCGAGACCACCCGCGAAAACTGAAAATCCGCGAAGTAGCGGCGCACCTTCAAAAATGCTTAAAAAAAATATACAATATATATAATAAATATATATATATATATATATATATATATATATATATATATATATACGGGGAGAGAGAGAGTGAAATTCATTTTAGAACAAAAAAACCAAATTATTATTAAAACGTTTTATTTTTTTATTCCCCAGCCATTCTTTTTGTATTTATTTAATTACTCCGACTTTTACCTGCTGGTACGCCGTCCGGTGTGCCCTGTGAAATGAAAGGTGGCATTCTTTATTTATTTATTCATTTATTCATTCATAACTGACAGCCTCGCGCTCCGCTCGTGCCCGGGCGGAAGAGGTGCTCCAATTCGGCTTAACTGTGACACACGCCCGCCCTCCTCCCCCGGAACTTCCATTCGGTTAAACTTAGGGGCCGCTTGGCACCGCCCGTGCCCGGGGAAGGTGCTCCTCTTCGGCTTACTGTGACGCGAGCATGCCCTCCTCCTCCGGAGCTTCCATTCAGTTAAACTTAGGGGCCGCTTGGAACCGCCCGTGCCCGGGGAAGGTGCTCCTCTTCGGCTTACTGTGACGCGAGCATGCCCTCCTCCTCCGGAGCTTCCATTCGGTTAAACTTAGGGGCCGCTTGGAACCGCCCGTGCCCGGGGAAGGTGCTCCTCTTCGGCTTACTGTGACGCGAGCATGCCCTCCTCCTCCGGAGCTTCCATTCGGTTAAACTTAGGGGCCGCTTGGCACCGCCCGTGCCCGGGGAAGGTGCTCCTCTACGGCTTAACTGCCACGCACGCCGGCCGGAGCTCTGGTACGGTCCGAACCGCGCGAAACGTCGCCACCGATCGTGTCCGGGAGAACGTGCTCTTCTTCGTCCACTCTCCTCTTCGCCCACGCTCTTCTTCGGCGCACGCCGGCCGTCTAACCGCTCCAGCGCCCCGTCGTGCCGCTCGGCGAAACTACAATGCCCCCGAATATTTTTTAGACCCGCGAAGCACTGAACCCGCGAAAGGTGAACCGCGAAGTAGCGAGGGTTCACTGTATGTATAAGACCAAGACCTACAAAAAAGTCTCTTGGAGCAATGAGCTAGGTTTTACAGGAATTCGGCCATTTTGAATTTACTTAAAAGGGGGCGAGTCACCACAATGGACTTTGTGTAGAAATTATTATTGGGGCCCGAGCAGCGACGGCGGCGAGGTCCCTATTGTTTTTGTAGAAATTATTATTAGGGCCTGAGCAGCGACCGCTACGAGGTCCCCATTGTTTTTGTGGAAATTATTATTATTTTTATTATTATTATTATTAGGGCCCGAGCAGTGACCGCTGCGAGGTCCCTATTGTTTTTCTAGAAATTGTTATTAGGGCCCGAGCTGCGACGGCTGCGAGGTCCCTATTGTTTTTGTAGAAAATATTATTACTTTTATTATTATTAATATTATTATTATTATTATTAGGGCCTGAGCAGCGACCGCTGCGAAGTCCCTATTGTTTTTGTAGAAATTATTATTATTATTATTTTTCCGATTGTTCGATCGCATTTTTGACCCCCGAAACATGCACAAAAACTCACCAAACTTGGCAGTCTCATCGGGCATGGCGAAAAATTTGATATTTTAACGTCTAATATGAACAGGAAGTGAGTTATGAATTTTTGAAAGTCCGACTTTTGCCCTTTTTTGCATGTTTACAGGGGTCATTCTTTTGCACCCTGATCCTAAAGGCTTCATCTGATTGCCTTAAAATTCTGTCTGTAGCATCTGAAGACCTGGGACAAACACTGGGGCTAAAATTTTTTGTTTCCGAAATACTATATGACGGGGGCGGGGCTTCAAAGTTTTCACTTAAGATTTCCTTCGCCGCAATGGACAAAATGCTTAATAACTCTCCTGCACATGCTGCTAAAAATCCAAAACTTCACATGTACATAAAAAGTCTGTACCTGAAGACATCTATATGTTTATATTCAGTTATACACCTTGCGCCAATCAATATCATTTTTTACATTTTGACGTACTGCACGGTGCCCTTTTAACGAATCTGATTGAAAATTGGCTAGAAAAGACTCAAGACATTGATCTTACTCTATCCCTATTTTTGTGATTTTCCTTCGAAGGGCGTGGCTATTACGGTGCCGCAGAGTCTGATTATTCTCCGTGGCAACAAAAGTTCCTGCAAAATGATTCAGATGATCCATCTTCTCGAAATTTTTCACATTTGAGGATATTCAGGCCCTGAAGACGGCTGCCAACTTATTTTTGATCGCAGTGGTAGCGCCACCAACTGGTTAAAACAAATACAAATTATTTTCGTTGATGTTTTTCTCCGGGCAGGTGAACAAAATCTACCTTATATTTGCTCGGATGACTGTTTCGGCCATGAGGATGTCACAATACGAAATTCGTCCTTTTTCGTGAAAAGTTGTGGGAGTGGCATTGCACTGTTCGGCAATAAAACAAAGCTGATTATGAGGTTCTAAATATGAACGACAACTCGTAAAACTTTACACACACATCAGGCCGAGCAAATTTATCAATATTTTATACGTTAGTTGTGCAGCTTTTTTGAAATGGCTCGCCATGGCCCTCGAGAAATGTTAAAAAAAGCAGCTCTGGTTGAGTGTTTCACCTCGCTTTTTGTAAATTTTATGGAGTACAGTGAACCCTCGGTTATCGCGGTTAACGGGGACCGAGACCACCCGCGAAAACTGAAAATCCGCGAAGTAGCGGCGCACCTTCAAAAATGCTTAAAAAAAATAAACAATATATATAATAAATATATATATATTTATATATATATATATATATATATATATATATATACGGGGAGAGAGAGAGTGAAATTCATGTTATAACAAAAAAACCAAATTATTATTAAAACGTATTATTTTTTTATTCCCCAGCCATTCTTTTAGTATTTATTTAATTACTCCGACTTTTACCTGCTGGTACGCCGTCCGGTGTGCCCTGTGAAATGAAAGGTGGCATTCTTTATTTATTTATTCATTTATTCATTCATAACTGACAGCCTCGCGCTCCGCTCGTGCCCGGGCAGAAGAGGTGCTCCAATTTGGCTTAACTGTGACACACGCCCGCCCTCCGCCCCCGGAGCTTCCATTCGGTTAAACTTAGGGGCCGCTTGGAACCGCCCGTGCCCGGGGAAGGTGCTCCTCTTCGGCTTATTGTGACGCGAGCATGCCCTCCTCCTCCGGAGCTTCCATTCGGTTAAACTTAGGGGCCGCTTGGCACCGCCCGTGCCCGGGGAAGGTGCTCCTCTACGGCTTAACTGCCACGCACGCTGGCCGGAGCTCTGGTACGGTCCGAACCGCGCGAAACGTCGCCACCGATCGTGTCCGGGAGAACGTGCTCTTCTTCGTCCACTCTCCTCTTCGCCCACGCTCTTCTTCGGCGCACGCCGGCCGTCTAACCGCTCCAGCGCCCCGTCGTGCCGCTCGGTGAAACTACAATGCCCCCGAATATTTTTTAGACCCGCGAAGCACTGAACCCGCGAAAGGTGAACCGCGAAGTAGCGAGGGTTCACTGTATGTATAAGACCAAGACCTACAAAAAAGTCTCTTGGAGCAATGAGCTAGGTTTTACAGGAAGTCGGCCATTTTGAATTTACTTAAAAGGTGGCGGGTCACCACAATGGACTTTGTGTAGAAATTATTATTGGGGCCCGAGCAGCGACCGCGGCGAGGTCCCTATTGTTTTTGTAGAAAATATTATTACTTTTATTATTATTATTATTATTATTATTAGGGCCTGAGCAGCGACCGCTGCGAAGTCCCTATTGTTTTTGTAGAAATTATTATTATTATTATTTTTCCGATTGTTCGATCGCATTTTTGACCCCCGAAACATGCACAAAAACTCACCAAACTTGGCAGTCTCATCGGGCATGGCGAAAAATTTGATATTTTAACGTCTAATATGAACAGGAAGTGAGTTATGAATTTTTGAAAGTCCGACTTTTGCCCTTTTTTGCATGTTTACAGGGGTCATTCTTTTGCACCCTGATCCTAAAGGCTTCATCTGATTGCCTTAAAATTCTGTCTGTAGCATCTGAAGACCTGGGACAAACACTGGGGCTAAAATTTTTTGTTTCCGAAATACTATATGACGGGGGCGGGGCTTCAAAGTTTTCACTTAAGATTTCCTTCGCCGCAATGGACAAAATGCTTAATAACTCTCCTGCACATGCTGCTAAAAATCCAAAACTTCACATGTACATAAAGAGTCTGTACCTGAAGACATCTATATGTTTATATTCAGTTATACACCTTGCGCCAATCAATATCATTTTTTACATTTTGACGTACTGCATGGTGCCCTTTTAACGAATCCGATTGAAAATTGGCTAGAAAAGACTCAAGACATTGATCTTACTCTATCCCTATTTTTATGACTTTCCTTCAAAGGGCGTGGCTATTACGGTGCCGCAGAGTCTGATTATTCTCCGTGGCAACAAAAGTTCCTGCAAAATGATTCAGATGATCCATCTTCTGGAAATCTTTCACATTTGAGGATATTCAGGCCCTGAAGACGGCTGCCAACTTATTTTTGATCGCAGTGGTAGCGCCACCAACTGGTTAAAACAAATACAAATTATTTTCGTTGATGTTTTTCTCCGGGCAGGTGAACAAAATCTACCTTATATTTGCTCGGATGAGTGTTTAGGCCTTGAGCATGTCACAATACAAAAGTCTTTCGCCTTCTTCAGAGTGTCACATGATGCTGTCTTGTGACCCGTCTTTATCAGCTGATGTTCCATGAGGGCGTGACTTACCTGTCACAAGAATGAAGGCAAGTCACGCCCCCCGCTGTCCGTTCACTCCGCCAAGATGCTGGTCCAGGTGGTAGAGAGGATGAAGGCTCCCTTGTCTCTGTTCATGGTTTTTATGCCTCGCTTGCAGATCTCAATGGCCTCTCTGATCCAGCGCTGTTGTTTGTTCTCTTCTGTGCGGATGACCCTGCCCTTCTCCCGGTCCATGATGTGGTTTTCCCTTTTGCAGTGGTCAGTGATTGCTGATTTGTAATGTTCATGTTGTGCTTGTTCTTTTACTGCTCTGATTTTTTCATTTTTTTGACAGGTAAGTCACACCCTCATGGAACATCAGCTGATAAAGACGGGTCTCAAGACACCATCATGCGACACTCTGAAGAAGGCGAAAGACTCGCCGAAACATGTCAGGTAAAAAATTAACCTAAAACATAATTGTCTGCTTTTAATGAATCAGTCAAATATCAATAATAAGAAGACAAAATGAACCTAATACAAATAAATGAATGCTTAATAACTCCCCTGCACATGCTCCTAAAAATCCAAACCTTCACCTGTAAATAAAACGTCCCGACCTGAAGACATCTTAATGTTATTATTTTGTTATACACACAGTGCCGCCAAGTGGAATCAAAAATTAGTTTTTATTTTAATTTTCACGGACTGCACGGTGCCCTTTTGACGAATCCGACTGAAAATGAGTCAGAAAAGACTCAAGACAATGATCTTACTCTCTGCCGAATTTTGTGACGTTTTGGCAAAAGGCGTGGCTATTAAGGTGCTGAAAAGTCCGATTGTACTCTGTGGCAACAAAAGCTCCGGCAACATGACTCAGATGATCCTATCTTCTCGAAGTTGTACACATTTGAGGATACTTCAGCCCTGAAGACATCTACCAACTTATTTTCCATCGTAGTAGTAGCGCCACCAACTGGTAAAAGCTAATACAAGTTATTTTCTTGGATGTTTTTCTCCGTGCAACTCAACAAGGTCGCCCTCATATATGCTCGGATGACTGTTTCGGCCATGAGGATGTCACAATACGAAATTCGTCCTTTTTCATGAAAAGTTGTGGGAGTGGCATTGCACTGTTCGGCAATAAAACAAAGCTGATTATGAGGTTCTAAATATGAACGACAACTCGTAAAACTTTACACACACATCAGGCCGAGCAAATTTATCAATATTTTATACGTTAGTTGTGCAGCTTTTTTGAAATGGCTCGCCATGGCCCTCGAGAAATGTTAAAAAAAGCAGCTCTGGTTGAGTGTTTCACCTCGCTTTTTGTAAATTTTATGGAGTACAGTGAACCCTCGGTTATCGCGGTTAACGGGGACCGAGACCACCCGCGAAAACTGAAAATCCGCGAAGTAGCGGCGCACCTTCAAAAATGCTTAAAAAAAATAAACAATATATATAATAAATATATATATATATATATATATATATATATATATATATATACGGGGAGAGAGAGAGTGAAATTCATGTTATAACAAAAAAACCAAATTATTATTAAAACGTATTATTTTTTTATTCCCCAGCCATTCTTTTAGTATTTATTTAATTACTCCGACTTTTACCTGCTGGTACGCCGTCCGGTGTGCCCTGTGAAATGAAAGGTGGCATTCTTTATTTATTTATTCATTTATTCATTCATAACTGACAGCCTCGCGCTCCGCTCGTGCCCGGGCAGAAGAGGTGCTCCAATTTGGCTTAACTGTGACACACGCCCGCCCTCCTCCCCCGGAGCTTCCATTCGGTTAAACTTAGGGGCCGCTTGGCACCGCCCGTGCCCGGGGAAGGTGCTCCTCTTCGGCTTACTGTGACGCGAGCATGCCCTCCTCCTCCGGAGCTTCCATTCGGTTAAACTTAGGGGCCGCTTGGAACCGCCCGTGCCCGGGGAAGGTGCTCCTCTACGGCTTAACTGCCACGCACGCCGGCCGGAGCTCTGGTACGGTCCGAACCGCGCGAAACGTCGCCACCGATCGTGTCCGGGGGAACGTGCTCTTCTTCGTCCACTCTCCTCTTCGCCCACGCTCTTCTTCGGCGCACGCCGGCCGTCTAACCGCTCCAGCGCCCCGTCGTGCCGCTCGGCGAAACTACAATGCCCCCGAATATTTTTTAGACCCGCGAAGCACTGAACCCGCGAAAGGTGAACCGCGAAGTAGCGAGGGTTCACTGTATGTATAAGACCAAGACCTACAAAAAAGTCTCTTGGAGCAATGAGCTAGGTTTTACAGGAAGTCGGCCATTTTGAATTTACTTAAAAGGGGGCGGGTCACCACAATGGACTTTGTGTAGAAATTATTATTGGGCCCCGAGCAGCGACCGCGGCGAGGTCCCTATTGTTTTTGTCGAAAATATGATTACTTTTATTATTATTATTATTATTATTATTAGGGCCTGAGCAGCGACCGCTGCGAAGTCCCTATTGTTTTTGTAGAAATTATTATTATTATTATTTTTCCGATTGTTCGATCGCATTTTTGACCCCCGAAACATGCACAAAAACTCACCAAACTTGGCAGTCTCATCGGGCATGGCGAAAAATTTGATATTTTAACGTCTAATATGAACAGGAAGTGAGTTATGAATTTTTGAAAGTCCGACTTTTGCCCTTTTTTGCATGTTTACAGGGGTCATTCTTTTGCACCCTGATCCTAAAGGCTTCATCTGATTGCCTTAAAATTCTGTCTGTAGCATCTGAAGACCTGGGACAAACACTGGGGCTAAAATTTTTTGTTTCCGAAATACTATATGACGGGGGCGGGGCTTCAAAGTTTTCACTTAAGATTTCCTTCGCCGCAATGGACAAAATGCTTAATAACATTCCTGCACATGCTGCTAAAAATCCAAAACTTCACATGTACATAAAGAGTCTGTACCTGAAGACATCTATATGTTTATATTCAGTTATACACCTTGCGCCAATCAATATCAATTTTTACATTTTGACGTACTGCACGGTGCCCTTTTAACGAATCTGATTGAAAATTGGCTAGAAAAGACTCAAGACATTGATCTTACTCTATCCCTATTTTTGTGACTTTCCTTCGAAGGGCGTGGCTATTACGGTGCCGCAGAGTCTGATTATTCTCCGTGGCAACAAAAGTTCCTGCAAAATGATTCAGATGATCCATCTTCTCGAAATTTTTCACATTTGAGGATATTCAGGCCCTGAAGACGGCTGCCAACTTATTTTTGATCGCAGTGGTAGCGCCACCAACTGGTTAAAACAAATACAAATTATTTTCGTTGATTTTTTTCTCCGGGCAGGTTAACAAAATCTACCTTACATTTGCTCGGATGAGTGTTTAGGCCTTGAGGATGTCACAATACGAAAGTCTTTCGCCTTCTTCAGAGTGTCACATGATGGTGTCTTGTGGCCCGTCTTTATCAGCTGATGTTCCATGAGGGCGTGACTTACCTGTCACAAGAATGAAGGCAAGTCACGCCCCCCGCTGTCCGTTCACTCCGCCAAAATGCTGCTCCAGGTGGTAGAGAGGATGAAGGCTCCCTTGTCTCTGTTCATGGTTTTTATGCCTCGCTTGCAGATCTCAATGGCCTCTCTGATCCAGCGCTGTTGTTTGTTCTCTTCGGTGCGGATGACCCTGCCCTTCTCCCGGTCCATGATGTGGTTTTCCCTTTTGCAGTGGTCAGTGATTGCTGATTTGTAATGTTCATGTTGTGCTTGTTCTTTTACTGCTCTGATTTTTTCATTTTTTTGACAGGTAAGTCACACCCTCATGGAACATCAGCTGATAAAGACGGGTCTCAAGACACCATCATGCGACACTCTGAAGAAGGCAAAAGACTCGCCGAAACATGTCAGGTAAAAAATTAACCTAAAACATAATTGTCTGCTTTTAATGAATCAGTCAAATATCAATAATAAGAAGACAAAATGAACCTAATACAAATAAATGAATGCTTAATAACTCCCCTGCACATGCTCCTAAAAATCCAAACCTTCACCTGTAAATAAAACGTCCCGACCTGAAGACATCTTAATGTTATTATTTTGTTATACACACAGCGCCGCCAAGTGGAATCAAAAATTTGTTTTTATTTTAATTTTCACGTACTGCACGGTGCCCTTTTGACGAATCCGACTGAAAATTAGTCAGAAAAGACTCAAGACAATGATCTTACTCTCTGCCGAATTTTGTGACGTTTTGGCAAAAGGCGTGGCTATTACGGTGCTGAAAAGTCCGATTGTACTCTGTGGCAACAAAAGCTCCGGCAACATGACTCAGATGATCCTATCTTCTCGAAGTTGTACACATTTGAGGATACTTCAGCCCAGAAGACATCTACCAACTTATTTTACATCGTAGTAGTAGCGCCACCAACTGGTAAAAGCTAATACAAGTTATTTTCTTGGATGTTTTTCTCCGTGCAACTCAACAAGGTCGCCCTCATATATGCTCGGATGACTGTTTCGGCCATGAGGATGTCACAATACGAAATTAGTCCTTTTTCGTGAAAAGTTGTGGGAGTGGCATTGCACTGTTCGGCAATAAAACAACGCTGATTATGAGGTTCTAAATATGAACGACAACTCGTGAAACTTTACACACACATCAGGCCGAGCAAATTTATCAATATTTTATACGTTAGTTGTGCAGCTTTTTTTAAATGGCTCGCCATGGCCCTCGAGAAATGTTCAAAAAAGCAGCCCTGATTGAGTGTTTCACCTCGCTTTTTGTAAATTTTATGGAGTACAGTGAACCCTCGGTTATCGCGGTTAATGGGGACCGAGACCACCCGCGAAAACTGAAAATCCGCGAAGTAGCGGCGCACCTTCAAAAATGCTTAAAAAAAATATACAATATATATATATATAGATATATATATATATATATATATATATATATATATATACGGGGAGAGAGAGAGTGAAATTCATTTTATAACAAAAAAACCAAATTATTATTAAAACGTATTATTTTTTTATTCCCCAGCCATTCTTTTTGTATTTATTTAATTACTCCGACTTTTACCTGCTGGTACGCCGTCCGGTGTGCCCTGTGAAATGAAAGGTGGCATTCTTTATTTATTTATTCATTTATTCATTCATAACTGACAGCCTCGCGCTCCGCTCGTGCCCGGGCGGAAGAGGTGCTCCAATTCGGCTTAACTGTGACACACGCCCGCCCTCCTCCCCCGGAACTTCCATTCTGTTAAACTTAGGGGCCGCTTGGCACCGCCCGTGCCCGGGGAAGGTGCTCCTCTTCGGCTTACTGTGACGCGAGCATGCCCTCCTCCTCCGGAGCTTCCATTCAGTTAAACTTAGGGGCCGCTTGGAACCGCCCGTGCCCGGGGAAGGTGCTCCTCTTCGGCTTACTGTGACGCGAGCATGCCCTCCTCCTCCGGAGCTTCCATTCGGTTAAACTTAGGGGCCGCTTGGAACCGCCCGTGCCCGGGGAAGGTGCTCCTCTTCGGCTTACTGTGACGCGAGCATGCCCTCCTCCTCCGGAGCTTCCATTCGGTTAAACTTAGGGGCCGCTTGGCACCGCCCGTGCCCGGGGAAGGTGCTCCTCTACGGCTTAACTGCCACGCACGCCGGCCGGAGCTCTGGTACGGTCCGAACCGCGCGAAACGTCGCCACCGATCGTGTCCGGGAGAACGTGCTCTTCTTCGTCCACTCTCCTCTTCGCCCACGCTCTTCTTCGGCGCACGCCGGCCGTCTAACCGCTCCAGCGCCCCATTTGAGGATATTCAGGCCCTGAAGACGGCTGCCAACTTATTTTTGATCGCAGTGGTAGCGCCACCAACTGGTTAAAACAAATACAAATTATTTTCGTTGATGTTTTTCTCCGGGCAGGTGAACAAAATCTACCTTATATTTGCTCGGATGAGTGTTTAGGCCTTGAGCATGTCACAATACGAAAGTCTTTCGCCTTCTTCAGAGTGTCACATGATGCTGTCTTGTGACCCGTCTTTATCAGCTGATGTTCCATGAGGGCGTGACTTACCTGTCACAAGAATGAAGGCAAGTCACGCCCCCCGCTGTCCGTTCACTCCGCCAAAATGCTGCTCCAGGTGGTAGAGAGGATGAAGGCTCCCTTGTCTCTGTTCATGGTTTTTATGCCTCGCTTGCAGATCTCAATGGCCTCTCTGATCCAGCGCTGTTGTTTGTTCTCTTCGGTGCGGATGACCCTGCCCTTCTCCCGGTCCATGATGTGGTTTTCCCTTTTGCAGTGGTCAGTGATTGCTGATTTGTAATGTTCATGTTGTGCTTGTTCTTTTACTGCTCTGATTTTTTCATTTTTTTGACAGGTAAGTCACACCCTCATGGAACATCAGCTGATAAAGACGGGTCTCAAGACACCATCATGCGACACTCTGAAGAAGGCAAAAGACTCGCCGAAACATGTCAGGTAAAAAATTAACCTAAAACATAATTGTCTGCTTTTAATGAATCAGTCAAATATCAATAATAAGAAGACAAAATGAACCTAATACAAATAAATGAATGCTTAATAACTCCCCTGCACATGCTCCTAAAAATCCAAACCTTCACCTGTAAATAAAACGTCCCGACCTGAAGACATCTTAATGTTATTATTTTGTTATACACACAGCGCCGCCAAGTGGAATCAAAAATTTGTTTTTATTTTAATTTTCACGTACTGCACGGTGCCCTTTTGACGAATCCGACTGAAAATTAGTCAGAAAAGACTCAAGACAATGATCTTACTTTCTGCCGAATTTTGTGACGTTTTGGCAAAAGGCGTGGCTATTACGGTGCTGAAAAGTCCGATTGTACTCTGTGGCAACAAAAGCTCCGGCAACATGACTCAGATGATCCTATCTTCTCGAAGTTGTACACATTTGAGGATACTTCAGCCCAGAAGACATCTACCAACTTATTTTACATCGTAGTAGTAGCGCCACCAACTGGTAAAAGCTAATACAAGTTATTTTCTTGGATGTTTTTCTCCGTGCAACTCAACAAGGTCGCCCTCATATATGCTCGGATGACTGTTTCGGCCATGAGGATGTCACAATACGAAATTAGTCCTTTTTCGTGAAAAGTTGTGGGAGTGGCATTGCACTGTTCGGCAATAAAACAACGCTGATTATGAGGTTCTAAATATGAACGACAACTCGTGAAACTTTACACACACATCAGGCCGAGCAAATTTATCAATATTTTATACGTTAGTTGTGCAGCTTTTTTGAAATGGCTCGCCATGGCCCTCGAGAAATGTTCAAAAAAGCAGCCCTGATTGAGTGTTTCACCTCGCTTTTTGTAAATTTTATGGAGTACAGTGAACCCTCGGTTATCGAGACCACCCGCGAAAACTGAAAATCCGCGAAGTAGCGGCGCACCTTCAAAAATGCTTAAAAAAAATATACAATATATATATATATAGATATATATATATATATATATATATATATATACGGGGAGAGAGAGAGTGAAATTCATTTTATAACAAAAAAACCAAATTATTATTAAAACGTATTATTTTTTTATTCCCCAGCCATTCTTTTTGTATTTATTTAATTACTCCGACTTTTACCTGCTGGTACGCCGTCCGGTGTGCCCTGTGAAATGAAAGGTGGCATTCTTTATTTATTTATTCATTTATTCATTCATAACTGACAGCCTCGCGCTCCGCTCGTGCCCGGGCGGAAGAGGTGCTCCAATTCGGCTTAACTGTGACACACGCCCGCCCTCCTCCCCCGGAACTTCCATTCTGTTAAACTTAGGGGCCGCTTGGCACCGCCCGTGCCCGGGGAAGGTGCTCCTCTTCGGCTTACTGTGACGCGAGCATGCCCTCCTCCTCCGGAGCTTCCATTCAGTTAAACTTAGGGGCCGCTTGGAACCGCCCGTGCCCGGGGAAGGTGCTCCTCTTCGGCTTACTGTGACGCGAGCATGCCCTCCTCCTCCGGAGCTTCCATTCGGTTAAACTTAGGGGCCGCTTGGAACCGCCCGTGCCCGGGGAAGGTGCTCCTCTTCGGCTTACTGTGACGCGAGCATGCCCTCCTCCTCCGGAGCTTCCATTCGGTTAAACTTAGGGGCCGCTTGGCACCGCCCGTGCCCGGGGAAGGTGCTCCTCTACGGCTTAACTGCCACGCACGCCGGCCGGAGCTCTGGTACGGTCCGAACCGCGCGAAACGTCGCCACCGATCGTGTCCGGGAGAACGTGCTCTTCTTCGTCCACTCTCCTCTTCGCCCACGCTCTTCTTCGGCGCACGCCGGCCGTCTAACCGCTCCAGCGCCCCGTCGTGCCGCTCGGCGAAACTACAATGCCCCCGAATATTTTTTAGACCCGCGAAGCACTGAACCCGCGAAAGGTGAACCGCGAAGTAGCGAGGGTTCACTGTATGTATAAGACCAAGACCTACAAAAAAGTCTCTTGGAGCAATGAGCTAGGTTTTACAGGAAGTCGGCCATTTTGAATTTACCTAAAAGGGGGCGGGTCACCACAATGGACTTTGTGTAGAAATTATTATTGGGGCCCGAGCAGCGACGGCGGCGAGGTCCCTATTGTTTTTGTAGAAATTATTAATAGGGCCTGAGCAGCGACCGCTACGAGGTCCCCATTGTTTTTGTGGAAATTATTATTATTTTTATTATTATTATTATTAGGGCCCGAGCAGTGACCGCTGCGAGGTCCCTATTGTTTTTCTAGAAATTGTTATTAGGGCCCGAGCTGCGACGGCTGCGAGGTCCCTATTGTTTTTGTAGAAAATATTATTACTTTTATTATTATTAATATTATTATTATTATTATTAGGGCCTGAGCAGCGACCGCTGCGAAGTCCCTATTGTTTTTGTAGAAATTATTATTATTATTATTTTTCCGATTGTTCGATCGCATTTTTGACCCCCGAAACATGCACAAAAACTCACCAAACTTGGCAGTCTCATCGGGCATGGCGAAAAATTTGATATTTTAACGTCTAATATGAACAGGAAGTGAGTTATGAATTTTTGAAAGTCCGACTTTTGCCCTTTTTTGCATGTTTACAGGGGTCATTCTTTTGCACCCTGATCCTAAAGGCTTCATCTGATTGCCTTAAAATTCTGTCTGTAGCATCTGAAGACCTGGGACAAACACTGGGGCTAAAATTTTTTGTTTCCGAAATACTATATGACGGGGGCGGGTCTTCAAAGTTTTCACTTAAGATTTCCTTCGCCGCAATGGACAAAATGCTTAATAACTCTCCTGCACATGCTGCTAAAAATCCAAAACTTCACATGTACATAAAAAGTCTGTACCTGAAGACATCTATATGTTTATATTCAGTTATACACCTTGCGCCAATCAATATCTATTTTTACATTTTGACGTACTGCACGGTGCCCTTTTAACGAATCTGATTGAAAATTGGCTAGAAAAGACTCAAGACGTTGATCTTACTCTATCCCTATTTTTGTGACTTTCCTTCGAAGGGCGTGGCTATTACGGTGCCGCAGAGTCTGATTATTCTCCGTGGCAACAAAAGTTCCTGCAAAATGATTCAGATGATCCATCTTCTCAAAATTTTTCACATTTGAGGATATTCAGGCCCTGAAGACGGCTGCCAACTTATTTTTGATCGCAGTGGTAGCGCCACCAACTGGTTAAAACAAATACAAATTATTTTCGTTGATGTTTTTCTCCGGGCAGGTGAACAAAATCTACCTTATATTTGCTCGGATGAGTGTTTAGGCCTTGAGCATGTCACAATACGAAAGTCTTTCGCCTTCTTCAGAGTGTCACATGATGCTGTCTTGTGTCCCGTCTTTATCAGCTGATGTTCCATGAGGGCGTGACTTACCTGTCACAAGAATGAAGGCAAGTCACGCCCCCCGCTGTCCGTTCACTCCGCCAAGATGCTTGTCCAGGTGGTAGAGAGGATGAAGGCTCCCTTGTCTCTGTTCATGGTTTTTATGCCTCGCTTGCAGATCTCAATGGCCTCTCTGATCCAGCGCTGTTGTTTGTTCTCTTCTGTGCGGATGACCCTGCCCTTCTCCCGGTCCATGATGTGGTTTTCCCTTTTGCAGTGGTCAGTGATTGCTGATTTGTAATGTTCATGTTGTGCTTGTTCTTTTACTGCTCTGATTTTTTTCATTTTTTTGACAGGTAAGTCACACCCTCATGGAACATCAGCTCAAGACACCATCATGCGACACTCTGAAGAAGGCGAAAGACTCGCCGAAACATGTCAGGTAAAAAATTAACCTAAAACATAATTGTCTGCTTTTAATGAATCAGTCAAATATCAATAATAAGAAGACAAAATGAACCTAATACAAATAAATGAATGCTTAATAACTCCCCTGCACATGCTCCTAAAAATCCAAACCTTCACCTGTAAATAAAACGTCCCGACCTGAAGACATCGTAATGTTATTATTTTGTTATACACACAGTGCCGCCAAGTGGAATCAAAAATTTGTTTTTATTTTAATTTTCACGTACTGCACGGTGCCCTTTTGACGAATCCGACTGAAAATTAGTCAGAAAAGACTCAAGACAATGATCTTACTCTCTGCCGAATTTTGTGACGTTTTGGCAAAAGGCGTGGCTATTAAGGTGCTGAAAAGTCAGATTGTACTCTGTGGCAACAAAAGCTCCGGCAACATGACTCAGATGATCCTATCTTCTCGAAGTTGTACACATTTGAGGATACTTCAGCCCTGAAGACATCTACCAACTTATTTTACATCGTAGTAGTAGCGCCACCAACTGGTAAAAGCTAATACAAGTTATTTTCTTGGATGTTTTTCTCCGTGCAACTCAACAAGGTCGCCCTCATATATGCTCGGATGACTGTTTCGGCCATGAGGATGTCACAATACGAAATTCGTGATTTTTCGTGAAAAGTTGTGGGAGTGGCATTGCACTGTTCGGCAATAAAACAAAGCTGATTATGAGGTTCTAAATATGAACGACAACTCGTAAAACTTTACACACACATCAGGCCGAGCAAATTTATCAATATTTTATACGTTAGTTGTGCAGCTTTTTTGAAATGGCTCGCCATGGCCCTCGAGAAATGTTAAAAAAAAGCAGCTCTGGTTGAGTGTTTCACCTCGCTTTTTGTAAATTTTATGGAGTACAGTGAACCCTCGGTTATCGCGGTTAATGGTTAACACCATCCGCGAAAACTGAAAATCCGCGAAGTAGCGGCGCACCTTCAAAAATGCTTAAAAAAAATATACAATATATATAATAAATATATAAATTTTTATATATATATATATATATATATATATATATATATATATATATATATATATATATATATATATATATATATATATATATATACGGGGAGAGAGAGAGTGAAATTCATGTTATAACAAAAAAAACAAATTATTATTAAAACGTATTATTTTTTTATTCCCCAGCCATTCTTTTTGTATTTATTTAATTACTCCGACTTTTACCTGCTGGTACGCCGTCCGGTGTGCCCTGTGAAATGAAAGGTGGCATTCTTTATTTATTTATTCATTTATTCATTCATAACTGACAGCCTCGCGCTCCGCTCGTGCCCGGGCAGAAGAGGTGCTCCAATTTGGCTTAACTGTGACACACGCCCGTCCTCCTCCCCCGGAGCTTCCATTCGGTTAAACTTAGGGGCCGCTTGGCACCGCCCGTGCCCGGGGAAGGTGCTCCTCTTCGGCTTACTGTGACGCGAGCATGCCCTCCTCCTCCGGAGCTTCCATTCGGTTAAACTTAGGGGCCGCTTGGAACCGCCCGTGCCCGGGGAAGGTGCTCCTCTTCGGCTTACTGTGACGCGAGCATGCCCTCCTCCTCCGGAGCTTCCATTCGGTTAAACTTAGGGGCCGCTTGGCACCGCCCGTGCCCGGGGAAGGTGCTCCTCTACGGCTTAACTGCCACGCACGCTGGCCGGAGCTCTGGTACGGTCCGAACCGCGCGAAACGTCGCCACCGATCGTGTCCGGGGGAACGTGCTCTTCTTCGTCCACTCTCCTCTTCGCCCACGCTCTTCTTCGGCGCACGCCGGCCGTCTAACCGCTCCAGCGCCCCGTCGTGCCGCTCGGCGAAACTACAATGCCCCCGAATATTTTTTAGACCCGCGAAGCACTGAACCCGCGAAAGGTGAACCGCGAAGTAGCGAGGGTTCACTGTATGTATAAGACCAAGACCTACAAAAAAGTCTCTTGGAGCAATGAGCTAGGTTTTACAGGAAGTCGGCCATTTTGAATTTACTTAAAAGGGGGCGGGTCACCACAATGGACTTTGTGTAGAAATTATTATTGGGGCCCGAGCAGCGACCGCGGCGAGGTCCCTATTGTTTTTGTAGAAAATATTATTACTTTTATTATTATTATTATTATTATTATTATTAGGGCCTGAGCAGCGACCGCTGCGAAGTCCCTATTGTTTTTGTAGAAATTATTATTATTATTATTTTTCCGATTGTTCGATCGCATTTTTGACCCCCGAAACATGCACAAAAACTCACCAAACTTGGCAGTCTCATCGGGCATGGCGAAAAATTTGATATTTTAACGTCTCATATGAACAGGAAGTGAGTTATGAATTTTTGAAAGTCCGACTTTTGCCCTTTTTTGCATGTTTACAGGGGTCATTCTTTTGCACCCTGATCCTAAAGGCTTCATCTGATTGCCTTAAAATTCTGTCTGTAGCATCTGAAGACCTGGGACAAACACTGGGGCTAAAATTTTTTGTTTCCGAAATACTATATGACGGGGGCGGGGCATCAAAGTTTTCACTTAAGATTTCCTTCGCCGCAATGGACAAAATGCTTAATAACTCTCCTGCACATGCTGCTACAAATCCAAAACTTCACATGTACATAAAGAGTCTGTACCTGAAGACATCTATATGTTTATATTCAGTTATACACCTTGCGCCAATCAATATCATTTTTTACATTTTGACGTACTGCACGGTGCCCTTTTAACGAATCTGATTGAAAATTGGCTAGAAAAGACTCAAGACATTGATCTTACTCTATCCCTATTTTTGTGACTTTCCTTCGAAGGGCGTGGCTATTACGGTGCCGCAGAGTCTGATTATTCTCCGTGGCAACAAAAGTTCCTGCAAAATGATTCAGATGATCCATCTTCTCGAAATTTTTCACATTTGAGGATATTCAGGCCCTGAAGACGGCTGCCAACTTATTTTTGATCGCAGTGGTAGCGCCACCAACTGGTTAAAACAAATACAAATTATTTTCGTTGATGTTTTTCTCCGGGCATGTTAACAAAATCTACCTTATATTTGCTCGGATGAGTGTTTCGGCCTTGAGCATGTCACAATACGAAAGTCTTTCGCCTTCTTCAGAGTGTCACATGATGGTGTCTTGTGACCCGTCTTTATCAGCTGATGTTCCATGAGGGCGTGACTTACCTGTCACAAGAATGAAGGCAAGTCACGCCCCCCGCTGTCCGTTCACTCCGCCAAGATGCTGGTCCAGGTGGTAGAGAGGATGAAGGCTCCCTTGTCTCTGTTCATGGTTTTTATGCCTCGCTTGCAGATCTCAATGGCCTCTCTGATCCAGCGCTGTTGTTTGTTCTCTTCTGTGCGGATGACCCTGCCCTTCTCCCGGTCCATGATGTGGTTTTCCCTTTTGCAGTGGTCAGTGATTGCTGATTTGTAATGTTCATGTTGTGCTTGTTCTTTTACTGCTCTGATTTTTTTCATTTTTTTGACAGGTAAGTCACACCCTCATGGAACATCAGCTCAAGACACCATCATGCGACACTCTGAAGAAGGCGAAAGACTCGCCGAAACATGTCAGGTAAAAAATTAACCTAAAACATAATTGTCTGCTTTTAATGAATCAGTCAAATATCAATAATAAGAAGACAAAATGAACCTAATACAAATAAATGAATGCTTAATAACTCCCCTGCACATGCTCCTAAAAATCCAAACCTTCACCTGTAAATAAAACGTCCCGACCTGAAGACATCTTAATGTTATTATTTTGTTATACACACAGTGCCGCCAAGTGGAATCAAAAATTTGTTTTTATTTTAATTTTCACGTACTGCACGGTGCCCTTTTGACGAATCCGACTGAAAATGAGTCAGAAAAGATTCAAGACAATGATCTTACTCTGCCGAATTTTGTGACGTTTTGGCAAAAGGCGTGGCTATTACGGTGCTGAAAAGTCCGATTGTACTCTGTGGCAACAAAAGCTCCAGCAACATGACTCAGATGATCCTATCTTCTCGAAGTTGTACACATTTGAGGATACTTCAGCCCTGAAGACATCTACCAACTTATTTTTCATCGTAGTAGTAGCGCCACCAACTGGTAAAAGCTAATACAAGTTATTTTCTTGGATGTTTTTCTCCGTGCAACTCAACAAGGTCGCCCTCATATATGCTCGGATGACTGTTTCGGCCATGAGGATGTCACAATACGAAATTCGTGATTTTTCGTGAAAAGTTGTGGGAGTGGCATTGCACTGTTCGGCAATAAAACAACGCTAATTATGAGGTTCTAAATATGAACGACAACTCGTGAAACTTTACACACACATCAGGCCGAGCAAATTTATCAATATTTTATACGTTAGTTGTGCAGCTTTTTTGAAATGGCTCGCCATGGCCCTCGAGAAATGTTCAAAAAAGCAGCCCTGGTTGAGTGTTTCACCTCGCTTTTTGTAAATTTTATGGAGTACAGTGAACCCTCGGTTATTGCGGTTAATGGGGACCGAGACCACCCGCAAAAACTGAAAATCCGCGAAGTAGCGGCGCACCTTCAAAAATGCTTAAAAAAAATAAACAATATATATAATAAATATATATATATTTATATATATATATATATATATATATATATATATATAGATATATATATATATATATACGGGGAGAGAGAGAGTGAAATTCATGTTATAACAAAAAAACCAAATTATTATTAAAACGTATTATTTTTTTATTCCCCAGCCATTCTTTTTGTATTTATTTAATTACTCCGACTTTTACCTGCTGGTACGCCGTCCGGTGTGCCCTGTGAAATGAAAGGTGGCATTCTTTATTTATTTATTCATTTATTCATTCATAACTGACAGCCTCGCGCTCCGCTCGTGCCCGGGCAGAAGAGGTGCTCCAATTCGGCTTAACTGTGACACACGCCCGCCCTCCTCCCCCGGAGCTTCCATTCGGTTAAACTTAGGGGCCGCTTGGCACCGCCGTGCCCGGGGAAGGTGCTCCTCTTCGGCTTACTGTGACGCGAGCATGCCCTCCTCCTCCGGAGCTTCCATTCGGTTAAACTTAGGGGCCGCTTGGAACCGCCCGTGCCCGGGGAAGGTGCTTCTCTTCGGCTTACTGTGACGCGAGCATGCCCTCCTCCTCCGGAGCTTCCATTCGGTTAAACTTAGGGGCCGCTTGGAACCGCCCGTGCCCGGGGAAGGTGCTCCTCTTCGGCTTACTGTGACGCGAACATGCCCTCCTCCTCCGGAGCTTCCATTCGGTTAAACTTAGGGGCCGCTTGGCACCGCCCGTGCCCGGGGAAGGTGCTCCTCTACGGCTTAACTGCCACGCACGCCGGCCGGAGCTCTGGTACGGTCCGAACCGCGCGAAACGTCGCCACCGATCGTGTCCGGGGGAACGTGCTCTTCTTCGTCCACTCTCCTCTTCGCCCACGCTCTTCTTCGGCGCACGCCGGCCGTCTAACCGCTCCAGCGCCCCGTCGTGCCGCTTAGCGAAACTACAATGCCCCCGAATATTTTTTAGACCCGCGAAGCACTGAACCCGCGAAAGGTGAACCGCGAAGTAGCGAGGGTTCACTGTATGTATAAGACCAAGACCTACAAAAAAGTCTCTTGGAGCAATGAGCTAGGTTTTACAGGAAGTCGGCCATTTTGAATTTACTTAAAAGGGGGCGGGTCACCACAATGGACTTTGTGTAGAAATTATTATTGGGGCCCGAGCAGCGACCGCGGCGAGGTCCCTATTGTTTTTGTCGAAAATATTATTACTTTTATTATTATTATTATTATTATTATTATTAGGGCCTGAGCAGCGACCGCTGCGAAGTCCCTATTGTTTTTGTAGAAATTAGTATTATTATTATTTTTCCGATTGTTCGATCGCATTTTTGACCCCCGAAACATGCACAAAAACTCACCAAACTTGGCAGTCTCATCGGGCATGGCGAAAAATTTTATATTTTGTAACGTCTAATATGAACAGGAAGTGAGTTATGAATTTTTGAAAGTCCGACTTTTGCCCTTTTTTGCATGTTTACAGGGGTCATTCTTTTGCACCCTGATCCTAAAGGCTTCATCTGATTGCCTTAAAGTTCTGTCTGGAGCATCTTAAGACCTGGGACAAACACTGGGGCTAAAATTTTTTGTTTCCGAAATACTATATGACGGGGGCGGGGCTTCAAAGTTTTCACTTAAGATTTCCTTCGCCGCAATGGACAAAATGCTTAATAACTCTCCTGCACATGCTGCTAAAAATCCAAAACTTCACATGTACATAAAGAGTCGGTATCTGAAGACATCTATATGTTTATATTCAGTTATACACCTTGCGCCAATCAATATCAATTTTTACATTTTGACGTACTGCACGGTGCCCTTTTAACGAATCCGATTGAAAATTGGCTAGAAAAGACTCAAGACATTGATCTTACTCTATCCCTATTTTTACGACTTTCCTTCAAAGGGCGTGGCTATTACGGTGCCGCAGAGTCTGATTATTCTCCGTGGCAACAAAAGTTCCTGCAAAATGATTCAGATGATCCATCTTCTGGAAATCTTTCACATTTGAGGATATTCAGGCCCTGAAGACGGCTGCCAACTTATTTTTGATCGCAGTGGTAGTGCCACCAACTGGTTAAAACAAATACAAATTATTTTCGTTGATGTTTTTCTCCGGGCAGGTGAACAAAATCTACCTTATATTTGCTCGGATGAGTGTTTAGGCCTTGAGCATGTCACAATACGAAAGTCTTTCGCCTTCTTCAGAGTGTCACATGATGCTGTCTTGTGTCCCGTCTTTATCAGCTGATGTTCCATGAGGGCGTGACTTACCTGTCACAAGAATGAAGGCAAGTCACGCCCCCCGCTGTCCGTTCACTCCGCCAAGATGCTTGTCCAGGTGGTAGAGAGGATGAAGGCTCCCTTGTCTCTGTTCATGGTTTTTATGCCTCGCTTGCAGATCTCAATGGCCTCTCTGATCCAGCGCTGTTGTTTGTTCTCTTCTGTGCGGATGACCCTGCCCTTCTCCCGGTCCATGATGTGGTTTTCCCTTTTGCAGTGGTCAGTGATTGCTGATTTGTAATGTTCATGTTGTGCTTGTTCTTTTACTGCTCTGATTTTTTCATTTTTTTGACAGGTAAGTCACACCCTCATGGAACATCAGCTCAAGACACCATCATGCGACACTCTGAAGAAGGCGAAAGACTCGCCGAAACATGTCAGGTAAAAAATTAACCTAAAACATAATTGTCTGCTTTTAATGAATCAGTCAAATATCAATAATAAGAAGACAAAATGAACCTAATACAAATAAATGAATGCTTAATAACTCCCCTGCACATGCTCCTAAAAATCCAAACCTTCACCTGTAAATAAAACGTCCCGACCTGAAGACATCTTAATGTTATTATTTTGTTATACACACAGTGCCGCCAAGTGGAATCAAAAATTTGTTTTTATTTTAATTTTCACGTACTGCACGGTGCCCTTTTGACGAATCCGACTGAAAATGAGTCAGAAAAGATTCAAGACAATGATCTTACTCTCTGCCGAATTTTGTGACGTTTTGGCAAAAGGCGTGGCTATTAAGGTGCTGAAAAGTCCGATTGTACTCTGTGGCAACAAAAGCTCCGGCAACATGACTCAGATGATCCTATCTTCTCGAAGTTGTACACATTTGAGGATACTTCAGCCCTGAAGACATCTACCAACTTATTTTACATCGTAGTAGTAGCGCCACCAACTGGTAAAAGCTAATACAAGTTATTTTCTTGGATGTTTTTCTCCGTGCAACTCAACAAGGTCGCCCTCATATATGCTCGGATGACTGTTTCGGCCATGAGGATGTCACAATACGAAATTCGTCCTTTTTCATGAAAAGTTGTGGGAGTGGCATTGCACTGTTCGGCAATAAAACAAAGCTGATTATGAGGTTCTAAATATGAACGACAACTTGTAAAACTTTACACACACATCAGGCCGAGCAAATTTATCAATATTTTATACGTTAGTTGTGCAGCTTTTTTTAAATGGCTCGCCATGGCCCTCGAGAAATGTTAAAAAAAGCAGCTCTGGTTGAGTGTTTCACCTCGCTTTTTTTAAATTTTATGGAGTACAGTGAACCCTCGGTTATCGCGGTTAACGGGGACCGAGACCACCCGCGAAAACTGAAAATCCGCGAAGTAGCGGCGCACCTTCAAAAATGCTTAAAAAAAATAAACAGGTCACTGCTCGGGCCCTAATAATAATAATAATAATAATTTCCACAAAAACAATGGGGACCTCGTAGCGGTCGCTGCTCGGGCCCTAATAATAATTTCTACAAAAACAATAGGGACCTCGCCGCGGTCGCTGCTCGGGCCCCAATAATAATTTCTACACAAAGTCCATTGTGGTGACCCGCCCCCTTTTAAGTAAATTCAAAATGGCCGACTTCCTGTAAAACCTAGCTCATTGCTCCAAGAGTCTTTTTTGTAGGTCTTGGTCTTATACATACAGTGAACCCTCGCTACTTGGCGGTTCACCTTTCGCGGGTTCAGTGCTTCGCGGGTCTAAAAAATATTCGGGGGCATTGTAGTTTCGCCGAGCGGCACGACGGGGCGCTGGAGCGGTTAGACGGCCGGCGTGCGCCAAAGAAGAGCGTGGGCGAAGAGGAGAGTGGACGAAGAAGAGCACGTTCCCCCGGACACGATCGGTGGCGACGTTTCGCGCGGTTCGGACAGTACCAGAGCTCCGGCCGGCGTGCGTGGCAGTTAAGCCGTAGAGGAGCACCTTCCCCGGGCACGGGCGGTGCCAAGCGGCCCCTAAGTTTAACCGAATGGAAGCTCCGGAGGAGGAGGGCATGCTCGCGTCACAGTAAGCCGAAAAGGAGCACCTTCCCCGGGCACGGGCGGTTCCAAGCGTCCCCTAAGTTTAACCGAATGGAAGCTCCGGAGGAGGAGGGCATGCTCGCGTCACAGTAAGCCGAAGAGGAGCACCTTCCCCGGCCACGGGCGGTTCCAAGCGGCCCCTAAGTTTAACCGAATGGAAGCTCCGGAGGAGGAGGGCATGCTCGCGTCACAGTAAGCCGAAGAGGAGCACCTTCCCCGGGCACGGGCGGTGCCAAGCGGCCCCTAAGTTTAACCGAATGGAAGCTCCGGGGGAGGAGGGTGGGCGTGTGTCACAGTTAAGCCGAATTGGAGCACCTCTTCCGCCCGGGAACGAGCGGAGCGCGAAGCTGTCAGTTATGAATGAATAAATAAATAAAGAAAGAAAGAATGGCACCTTTCATTTCACAGGGCACACCAGACGGCGTACCAGCAGGTAAAAGTCTGAGTAATTAAATAAATACAAAAAGAATGGCTGGGGAATAAAAAAATAATACGTTTTAATAATAATTTGGTTTTTTTGTTATAACATCAATTTCACTCTCTCTCTCTCTCCCCGTATATATATATTTATATATTTATTATATATATTGTATTTTTTTTTAAGCATTTTTGAAGGTGCGCCGCTACTTCGCGGATTTTCAGTTTTCGCGGGTGGTCTCGGTCCCCATTAACCGCGATAACCGAGGGTTCACTGTACTCCATAAAATTTACAAAAAGCGAGGTGAAACACTCAACCAGGGCTGCTTTTTTTAACATTTCTCGAGGGCCATGGCGAGCCATTTCAAAATAGCTGCACAACTAACGTATAAAATATTGATAAATTTGCTCTGCCTGATGTGTGTGTAAAGTTTCACGAGTTGTCGTTCATATTTAGAACCTCATAATCAGCGTTGTTTTATTGCCGAACAGTGCAATGCCACTCCCACAACTTTTCACGAAAAAGGATGAATTTCGTATTGTGACATCCTCATGGCCGAAACAGTCATCCGAGCATATATGAGGGCGACCTTGTTGAGTTGCACGGAGAAAAACATCCAAAAAAATAACTTGTATTAGCTTTTACCAGTTGGTGGCGCTACTACTACGATGAAAAATAAGTTGGTGGATGTCTTCAGGGCTGAAGTATCCTCAAATGTGTACAACTTCGAGAAGATAGTATCATCTGAGTAATGTTGCCGGAGCTTTTGTTGCCACAGAGTACAATCGGACTTTTCAGCACCGTAATAGCCACGCCTTTTGCCAAAACGTCACAAAATTCGGCAGAGAGTAAGTGAGTCTTTTCTGACTAATTTTCAGTCGGATTCGTCAAAAGGGCACCGTGCAGTACGTGAAAATTAAAATAAAAACAAATTTTTGATTCCACTTGGCGGCGCTGTGTGTATAACAAAATAATAACATTAAGATGTCTTCAGGTCGGGACGTTTTATTTACAGGTGAAGGTTTGGATTTTTAGGAGCATGTCCAGGGGAGTTATTAAGCATTCATTTATTTGTATTAGGTTCATTTTGTCTTCTTATTATTGATATTTGACTGATTCATTAAAAGCAGACAATTATGTTTTAGGTTAATTTTTTACCTGACATGTTTCGGCGAGTCTTTCGCCTTCTTCAGAGTGTCGCATGATGGTGTCTTGAGACCCGTCTTTATCAGCTGATGTTCCATGAGGGTGTGACTTACCTGTCAAAAAAATTAAAAAATCAGAGCAGTAAAAGAACAAGCACAACATGAACATTACAAATCAGCAATCACTGACCACTGCAAAAGGGAAAACCACATCATGGACTGGGAGAAGGGCAGGGTCATCCGCACCGGAGAGAACAAACTACAGCGCTGGATCAAAGAAGCAATTGAGATCTGCAAGCGAGGCATAAAAACCATGAACAGAGACAAGGGAGCCTTCATCCTCTCTACCACCTGGAGCAGCATCTTGGCGGAGTGAACGGACAGCGGGGGGCGTGACTTGCCTTCATTCTTGTGACAGGTAAGGCACGCCTTCATGGAACATCAGCTGATTAAGACTGGTCACAAGACACCATCACAGGGTTCGAAGTTAACTTTAAAAACTGCTTCCCCATAGGGCAAGTGCCACTAAAATTTGCCTTGCCCGAGTGGCCAAATTACTTGCCCAACTTGGGCAAGTGACAATTCTTTTTCTCTTGCCCTGAGTGACTTTTTGTATGACAAAGTGTATAATTACAAATTGCATGAATTTTTTGTTCGGACAGTTCCCGCCTAGAAAGAATTAAAAATACGTTACAATCATAAGTGTTGCTTATATAAAAATGTATCATGTATTAACACATTAATTAGGTGTCTGCTGACCCAGGATTATGTTATTGTTATGTTATGTTATATATCAAAGAGAATGTGGAATGACACTGAACGATGGAAGGTGGAAGGATGTGGAAAGATCGTGAATGACATTGAATGATTTGGAATGACACTGAAAGATTTTGAATAATACTGAATGACACTGAATGAAGTAAAACTCTCTGGGAACGGGCCAATTCAAGATAGCTGCCGCACTGTGGGGGAGGCTTTGGTACCAAATTTGGAAAGAGACCCAAACGGTTGGGTCCATTTTATATCAGTGTGGGGGTGAAACGTTGGTCTCTGCGGAGCTGTCTGAATATTGGAGAAGTGAGAAGACAAAGTAAAACAGAACAATTAAAATCACTCTTCAAATACATATTGTTTGGTAAGCAGAGCATGATTTACAGCTCACCATTTTATTGCATGCACCAAGCATGTTATACATTTTTCTGTCCACGGGATGGCGTAGTCAAGAAAAATGAAGCATCTCGAAGCCCATTCGTGTGTGAAGTATTTCCCTGCAGGGCTTGGCTGCTTTATGGGGCTTCATTTTGCCATCACTAGTTTTAGATAGTTTTAATTTTTGAAAGAGCATTTTCATTTTACAGTGAACCCTCGCTACTTCGCGGTTCACCTTTCGCGGGTTCAGTGCTTCGCGGGTCTAAAAAATATTCGGGGGCATTGTAGTTTCGCCGAGCGGCACGACGGGGCGCTGGAGCTGTAAGACGGCCGGCATGCGCCGAAGAAGAGCGTGGGCGAAGAGGAGAGTGGACGAAGAAGAGCACGTTCCCCCGGGCACGATTTGGGGCGACGTTTCGCGCGGTTCGGACCGTACCAGAGCTCCGGCCAGCGTGCGTGGCAGTTAAGCCGAAGAGGAACAACTTCCGCCCGGGCACTAGCGGGGCGACATTTCGCTCTGTTCGGGAGCGTACGAGAGCTCCGGAGGAGGCCGGCCGGCGTGCGTGGCAGTTAAGCCGAAGAGGAGCACCTTCCCCGGGCACGGGCGGTGTCAAGCGGCCCCTAAGTTTAACCGAATGGAAGCTCCGGAGGAGGAGGGCATGCTCGCGTCACAGTTAAGCCGAAGAGAAGCACCTTCCCCGGGCACGGGCGGGGCGAAATGAAACCGAGTTCAACCGAACGGAGACACGCTTCGGGGGAGCAGGTGCATGACAATTAAGCCGAAGAGGAGCACCTCTTCCGCCCGAGCACGAGCGGAGCGCGAGGCTGTCAGTTATGAATGAATAAATGAATAAAAAAAATAAATGAAGAATGCCACCTTTCATACAAAAAGAAGTAATTGAATAAATACAAAAATAATGGCTGGGGAATAAAAAAATAATAAGTTTTAATAATAATTTTTTTTTTTTTGTTATAGCATGAATTTCACTCTCTCTCTCTCTACCCGTGTATATATATATATATATACATATATATATATATATATACATATTTATTATTATTTTTTTTTTAAGCATTTTTGAAGGTGCACCACTACTTCGCACTTTTTTTTTTTAAGCATTTTTGAAGGTGCGCCGCTACTTCGCGGATTTTCAGTTTTCGCGGGTGGTCTCGGTCCCCATTAACCGCGATAACCGAGGGTTCACTGTATTTTTTTCATTATCGAATTTTATTTTTTTCTATTCAAGTTTTGAGTTCATTTTCGTTTACTAAAATAACCTTGGGCTGCAACTACTATCACAGCAACGGCTCATTATATTTTGGCTGCTAAATATGCCAATTTGTCAGAGAGAAGACCGTGACAAAGAATGGCCCAATCGCAATAAACACTCTACACCATACGTTCCTCGTTGACGTGTACATGGGGTGTTGCAGAGCACAGGTTCCAAGCGTACCGATATTGCAAAATTGGGACAATGCGTGTGACGACACCAACTTCCGCCTCCTATGTCATCGAGCTTGGCGGCACGTTATCATTATGTATTTATTTGTAACAATTTTGACGTTGAGAGTGATATTAAAACTTAAGTAATGTGGTAGTTAAGAAAAAACCCTGGCTTGGGACCCACCGGAACAAGCTATAGCTTCATTTGTACTATTTGAGGCGCTCTCACAATCTGCGGCGCATGCACACAAGGTCGCTAAGTACGCTAGCTGCACTCGGACAAAACACGTAGGTGACTTTAAAAGAGTGACCGAAATTGCACACATGCAACTGTTTATCATAATGTCATAATTTGATATGTACATTTGAAGAGAATTTTTTTCAGCATGGGCACAAGAATTCCACCGAACATCGCCAGTTCAATGGGATTTTGGTTAAGTCCGCAAATAATTGTGGACAATATACTTTGGCTGCGCGCTCGAATAATTTTACTCGTATATACTTCAATGAGGGTGTAGTGTGGGTATCGGGATCTTTAACACGCCCTAACACGAAGCTGACTCTCCAACCGCCACAGCCTTTTAATGACGAAATTATAAAATAAACAAAAACACTGTTCAACAACATAAAATCAAATAAAAAATCACATCATACTTACATTTATAAACTTTAATCCTCAAGAACATTATTCTCAGGTTGACCGAAAGACGAGGACACGGGAGCGCCTCGGGCATGTTCTTCTTCCTTGTGTAGGCGAATGACGTTTTAAGGTGCTTGTCCGCCACCTGCTGTGCTGAACTATGTATTAAATAAGAAAAGCAAATTGTTGAATGTTTTTTCCCCAATGAAGACTGAATTGTAAAATACCCGGAAATGGCTTTTCTGTTTTATTGTGCTTTTAAAAAAAATTCAGATTGTCCTTTTTTGTTGAGATAATTGTTGAATATTGAAATTGCACATGTAACTGGTAATTTAGTTTTAGATATTATTTGAACCAGTGGAGGGCCATGCATTTCACACCTGGGCCTTCAATGAAGTCCTACTTAGTCCTACTTGAATAAATCCCCCTCATAATACCATAATTTATGACACCACGGGTGGACAAACAATATACAGAAAAGCACTTAGACAGCACTGACCGAGTGTTGGACGATATAGCTTCTCTTGAAAGGTCCGTGTTGAAAATGGCCTCGCAAGTGAATCTTCAATTTCTAAAGATAAAGATGTCTTTTAATTGTCCAATAACGGGGACATTTGCAGTGTTACAGCAGCAAAGATATACATCACACAGTGGCACCGACGTAATGTAGCCGTTAATGTATAACATTGGCAGCAGGCATTCATAAAAAGCATGCAAATATACACAGTATATACGTATATACACAGATCCCCATGTATATACACACTTACAGCCCACAACATATACAAGTGTAAGGAAACACTCCTAATGCCTGTCTATGGTTCAGAGGGGAAATAAATAAAAATGCTGCAATGATAAAAAAAAATACTGAATGATTGAAAATACTGCAATGATAAAAATACTGCAAGAATAAAAGTACTGTACCCAGCCAACATGTCCAACTGGGCCCCAAATGGGGTAAATGCGGGATTCCTGGGTACCAAGTGGGAATGGGCTAGAAGTGGGCAATGGTACAGGGTTCCATGTGGGCGCCATCTGGGATTGGTGGGCATGGGCTTAAACTGGGCAAATGTTGTGGGTGCAATACGGGTTGTGTATGGGCTAAGTGGGCATGGGTTAGAACTGGTAAAGATAAAGATAAAGATGTCCTTTATTAGTCCCACAATGGGGAAATTTGAGGTGTTACAGCAGCAAAGATATAGCTCACACAGAGTCGGCGGCGTAATGTAGCCGTTAATGTATAACATTAGCAGCAGACATTCATAAAAAGCATGCAAATATACACAGTATAAACGTATCTAAGTGTAAGGAAACACTCCTAATGTCTGTCCATTATACAGAGGGGAAAATGCTGTAATGATAAAAACTACTGAATCTACTACTGAAACCATTTATAGGTCCTATTTGGGTTATGTGTGGGCTAAGTGGGCATGGGTTAGAACTGGTCAACCATGTGAGGGTCTCATATGGGCTGTATATGGGCCAAGTGGGCATGGGTTAGAGCTGGTCAACCATGTCTGGGTCCTATTTGGGTTATGTGTGGGCTAAGTGGGCATGGGTTAGAAGTGGTCACCATTTATCGGTCCTGTTTGGGTTATGTGTGGGATAAGTGGGCATAGGTTAGAGCTGGTCAACCATGTCTGGGTCCTGTATGGGTTATAGATGAGCTAAGCGGGCATGGGTTTGAAAATTTGTTCTGGAGCCTTTTTGATATTTAATGCATGCTATGCTAATAGTAACCACCCTGAAGACTATTCTCAGTAGAACTATTCAATGGATGCCAAAACGATAGAGACATGGCCATGGAGCCTATGCTGCGAGATTGTGAAAGGACTAAAATAAGTGTAGGATTTTTGAGGACCAGAAGTCAGCTTTTATTAGGTTTGACATTGATTTAACTTATGGAACAATGCAAATTATGGTCGGGTTGTTGTTGGACTTTTTCCGCTTTTGACTAAGGGACGGGTGTTTTTATTTTCTGGGACTCTTTAGAACAAGCGGCACGGTGGCGGACTGGTTAGCAAGTCCGCATCACAGTACAGAAGTGCAAGGTTCTCCCTGTGCCTGCTAGGGTTTTCGCCGGTTTCCTCCCACTTTCCAAAAACATCCATGATAGGTTGATTGGTCACTGGTCCAAGGTCTGAGTGTGAGAGCGGATGGTTGCTTGTCTCTGTGTGCCCTGCGATTGACTGGCAACCAGTTCAGGGTGTACCCTGTCGACTGCCCGAAGACAGCTGGGATAGGCTCCAGCACTCCCGGGGACCCTTGTGAGGACAAGAAGCAGTACAGAGGATTGATTGATTTATTAAAATTAAAATTAAATTCATGTATTTATCTATGCTAAATTTAACAAGGCTGGACGTTATATTTTGTGAATTTACATGTACCCCCAACTGTGACTTAATAACCCTTAAGGGACAAGATAACATTTTATAATATACCAGACAGCTAAGATTGTCATCTATGAACTATTTGACAAGGCAGGTCCAGCATTGTCAGCCACATCCAACAGTCAACACAGTTACTTTTTTTTAAATAAACAAAATCAACATTATTAATTAATGTTATTTTATTAATTCTGTATGCTGTGAAAGATCTTTATTCAAAGTATATTTGAAGTTATTTCTACCTTATTGCTTGATTTTTGTAGATTCAAGTTGGAGTTGTCAAAATTACAGATTCTTTTGAAGGCAGCATATTCAAACTGTGAGAAAAGGAGCGAATGCAAGCTACGCGGTCTTTGAGGTGCGGCAGAAGAGCTGAAAGCACGGTGAGTCCCGAACGATAATTGAATTAATTAATTAATCTTGGGTAAATGTCTGGCTCTCATTTTTTAGACTTACTTTACAATGTGTTTTGTAATTTTTCAAGGTTGCCTGTGTTGGAAAACTGCTTGGTGCGTTAGCTAAAACACAGTATGCTAAAATGATAAGTGACGAGAACACAGAGGGTATATCAACAACGTACGTACTCGAATTATTTTGGGGAAAACTTAAGTACATTATAATCACCCTTTTAATAATACTGATAAGCGTTGTGTGTTTTATTTATTTTTATGAGGACCTTTACAACGAGCTACATATTGTTAGCATTGGGCCTACGACGCTAAACACAGTGTCCCTCGATCTCTCTCCAAAATTCTCCAAAAGACTTAAGCTTTCACTCAAATTAATACAATCTACTCCACTAGCTCATTTAAGGCTTTTTTGTGATGTGTTTGATTTGGGTAAGTAAAGCAAAACATATTAACTGTTGAATGTTGCCTGTTATTTAAATAATAGAAATTCAAGATGAAAGTTGAACAGATATTGAAATGCTAGATTGGCTCATTCAGAATCATGCCACAATGTGCTTTGTATGTTTTGTGTGTGGGTTTATCAAGCTCTAATTCAATGCAGTGTCCAAAACGAGCGCGCATAATTGTTGGATGAATGTTGGTTAATAGAGTCAGATAATAGTTAAAATTCCAACAGTTGAACAGATGTTGAAATGCTAGATTGGCTCATTCAGAATCATGCCACAATGTGCTTTGTATGTTTTGTGTGTAGGCTTATCAAGCTCTAATTCAATGCAGTGTTGAGCTGCATTTGAGAGGAACTACGTAAGTAACTAATGTGGAAAAATTGTGACTTCTTTGTGTACTTTTATTTTGAATATTCAAATTTTGTGGGTAAAGGTTAGAGAAAATAAGTTAAAAATGAGAGCTGTACAGGTATTTAAGTTTTTGGTTTGTAAAATACCCGAATGTGGGTTTCAGCAGGTGAGGCAATGATTGGACAGAGCAAAAGCTATGCTCCAAAATAGAAGTGATTACACCTTCACTAGACTAACCTGCAGCTAATTACATAATTATAAAATTAACACTTTAACCTGGCTTCCCCATCACAGATGTATTCTTTTAAATGCAAAGCTTTTTGTTCTAGCTTTTGTTGTTAAATGACATTCATGCCCAAGTGTCTATGCATCCATTGCAGGGATGTTTTCTCAAGTGACGAGTCTGAAGCCTGTGATGACGAAGTACCATCTACACCTCCCCATGGATTGTCACAGAGAAAAAGCTTCCTAACCAAGAGAGGCGCTGCAGAAGGTCCTTGAGTACGTCCAACGTGTTGAGTCTGTGAGTCTACTGCAGGATCTAATGCAGGTATGAAAATGATGAAATTTTAATGTATTATCTTCAAAATTATAAATAATTATTTAATTTCTTGAAATATAAAATTAGGTACCCTAAACCCAAGTAGGAACCCCAGTCCCAGTACATTCCTGATTCTGGAGCTACAGAGATCAAACCATCCTACTGTATCACTAAATAGCCCCACCTCTAAAACCCTGATTCGGAAGGCCGAGTTGAAAGACTTCAGAGTTCAAGATGGTCAACTGCAACTATGATAAGCCGAATGTGTTCACCCCAAGTCGGAAACTGAGAAAAAGACTCAATTTTCACATGATTTCAGTCCCTTCTATATTTAAAAGAATGTATTGGGGCTCTAAAAATGTGAAATATTTTTACAAGTATTTATTTTACTACTCATAGGCAGTTTCATAATAATAGTACAATTTGGCATCGTGTATTGTTTTTTGGTTCCATTCAAAATGCACAAGACGTATAGACATATTTTGTTTGTGGATCGCTGCAGCATCACACGAGCGCACAGAGACAAACGTGGCAGCAACTTAAAACAATTAAAATATCGAATCGAAATCGGGAACTGAAAATCAAAAATCGAATCGGGGCTTGAGTGAATCGTTACCTCCCTAATCATAATCATTTTGGTAGAATGTTGGGCTCTTGCCCTTTGAGTGTATATGGCGTTACCGAAGCTGTTCACTTAATCGACAATTCATTTCCTGTGACGTTTATCATACCCAGTTTAACTGCCAAAATATTTTTAAGTGTGTGATGATTATCTGGATCGAGTGACACCCATGTTATAATGGTTGCAGGTATTGGTGGATTGGACGATAGTGTCAGAACAATGATGGCGTTCATCATGACAAATCCTCTGTCTCTGAAGTACAATCTCTTTGGACATCGTAGCAAGAACAAGCGCCGAGACCTGCCTTTTTCTGATGTTCTATACGGTAATATATTTTTTTTTTAAGGGATTGTGGTGTGAAGACATTTCAGCATGTCCCATAAGGTTTCACAATCATTAAATAGCTTTACTAAGTTGGCTTCTTGTCTTTTTTGTTTTAGGAGCACTGAAAAGGAATGGAGCCACAAAGGACATCAACGAGAAGGACACAGGCAACCCTGTCCAAGTGGTTCATGGGAGCTTGTGATCAAGGTGGGAATAGGGCAGTTCGAGCTCGGAGATCTCAAGGCAACTGTCAGGTTTAAAACGTCCTGACGCCATTTTTAGACTGAAGGTGGCATAAATCCAGACCAAACCAGTTAGAGTTTTGTTTTTGACCATTCGCGAATGGGAGAGGAAGTCAGGAGGTGAAGCAGGCGTCTTGCCAGTTCAATCTCGCGCACTCTCTCTCACTCTCTACCACCCGTTCGGTCTTTTATCAGCAACCTAAGCAGACAATGGAGGTCTGTCTGAAATTCTAGCAGGCAGGCAGGAAGCAATCAACCACAGTAGTCAGTCAGGAATTCGAAACTAAAGTGTGTGCGTGTGTTCCAGTTGTGCGCGTGTGTGCTAAAGCAATAATGTGAGTGTCTGTGTGTGTGCGCAATTATAACTGATACAAATAGTGTATAAAAACATGATTAGAAATACACAAACTATTTACATATCCTCATCCCATCTCACATTCACCCGTTTGTGGGTTTAAATCATGTCCTTACGGCTTTAAGACAGATCATCATAATGAAATCATACAACAGTGTGGTCATCCGTGGAGGGGCGAAAACCCTCAGTAGGGACAAAATTCCCCTCCTCCCTTCCGGCGTGGAACGAGATTCTCATGGTATGTTGGTCACTTGGGAATAAAACATAAAAAAACTTCAATATACCTAGTGAAAAATAACAAAACTGTCTCCACGCAGAGTTTGTCTCCACGCAGAGCTTGTCTCTGCGGCGACTTGATGGAGGCCCTTGCCTCGTTGTAGGAGGGGACAGCCGTCTTTACCTCCCGGATCTTCGTGTGTGGTGTATGTGTGTGCATGTGTGGGGGCAGGGGCAAAAGGGTCCATGTGTTATTTAGGTTTCAGTGTCCAGTTCGAGTTTGTCATTGTCCAGTTCGAATTCGTCATTCTCAACATCAATCAGGTTGTAATGGTACATTTGGGCAACAAACATGCAGTTAATAATCATCTTTGTCATAAGAATAATGCAACATGAACAGACTACACATAACAAAAATGAAAACCATAATTATCCCGATATATTGTCTTTCAAATTCTTCGTAGTGGTCATAACATCAATAATTGTTTCATTTTATTAAAAATGTAAATGCAGTAATGTTCTCCAATCAAGGCTAAAATTCTTTATGTACGTCATTAATTTCCAAACAATATCTAATCTTTTTGTTCTGTGGCTTCAACATTCGTATCTGTGGCTGGTTGTGCGGTTCCGATGTGCGTGTGGTCCGATATTGTGACTCAGGTGGGCTCCTGTTCGAGGGATTCGCGTTGCTCGGCCTTTAGCTGGAAACCGGAGAAGCTTGTACTGCAACTGGTGGATCCAGCTGCCACGCCCCGCGACCTTTGCTGCCGTCGGGGTCACTGCAATCATCTGGCGAGGGCCATCTCAGCATTCACTTGTCCCAACGAAGTCGTTTCAGCACCTTGAAGAAGAGTTGGTCTCCCACACGGACGTGATTTCTCTGTGGATCAGAACACACTGACCAGTAATTGCGTCTTTTTTTTTTTTTTCTTTTTGGTCAAAACATGTTTCCCATGTGGACTGGGACTGATGTGCCAGTCGCTGGTGGTTCTGATGAACCTGAGAGTCGATAGGGGATAGTGTCCTAACTTCGGCTGGCACTATCCTCATTGTTGTGATTGAAACACAGTCTGGTCATTGTCTCCTTTTTTTCCCTCATTGTCTTGATAAGTCTGCCCTTAACAGTCCCATTAGTGCGTTCCACAAGTCCTGCAGACTGTATGCACAATGACGCTTTGAGTCAATTTTGCAACAACTGTCCCACTTGTTACAACATCATTCACAAAATGCATAATTTTCACTTCAAATCACTTCTTGAAATTCCAAATGTCAGGATAATTTGTGTTAGGTTGAAGATGTATTTTATCCCATATTTTACTCTATTAGTATTGCAAAAGAATTGTTCCACAGCGTGACCCATGTTTGACCATATGGATGAGAAGACTTCACAGAGAAGCGGATGCCTGAAGACTGGATCAACGTCTGCAACATCAAAGGAGGTGTGCTGAGACACACCTCTGAAACAAAAGGACTGAGACTTTAGTACCAGAGCACTAAAAGGGCATATCTGCCTTTTCAATCAGTGGATGACTGCCATTGATGTCTGTCTTTCCTCTTGTGTCTGAGATGTTTACATGTTCCTGCTGGTGCTCCCCCCTTCATCCCTTAGTGCAAATACATTGTATTGTTAGGGACTTCCCTAATAAAATAGAGGGCTCGGCGGAGTGTGCTCCAGAACGAATTTGGAGATGTAACTGAGCACACCTCCGTTCGTTCTCCTCGCGAGTAAAAGATCAACTCTTGTCTTCCTTCCATTCATTTAGCCTATGTTCAGTGAATGCTTAGGTGATTGAACCTGACAATTTGATTACACAACACTTTTTCCAACTGTTTTAGCATCAACATATGTTGTCGAAAACAACTTAATCCATTTTGAAAACATATGAATTACAACCAAACAATATTGCATCTCAAACAAATAACACTGTCTAAAAAAAAGTTTTTTGTTGAAAAGTCTGTATGTGGGAACAATTTCATATCATACTACCCCTCTCTTGACACATAGTTATGCTCTTGTGTCACTCTTATTACTTTTCCAATCAATGAATTAGGCAGCCAGGATTTGCCATCTGCCAATTTGCTGATCCTGTCCTCAGCAATGTTTGCACCTTTGTTCTCCCAATGTGTGCGTTCAATTACTGGTACCTTTTTCCCTGGCGTGGGATCAAATTGTCAAGTTGATTTTCTGCGTGTGTGTGCGTGTGGGGGTGTGTTCATTTTCCCTTTTAGCTGCGCTGTGTCGATATAAAGGCGAGGCAGTTTCCAATTGTAATTGTGTCATTTTCTGTTAAGTGAATTTTGCGTTCACAAATAACTATTTTAGACGTGCTTTATGCACAACTTTTCTTTTCCTGTTGTGGTTTTTAAAGCCCAATGTCGACAGAACGCATGAACATTTATCTTGACTGTCAGTCCACATTGTAACCATACAACTCATACAAGATGGGAAACCCCAAATTTTAATTAGCTCACACCCGCCTACGCTCTTCCTGCTTATCCTAACAATCTCTTATCCGTTGGTATCACAATGTTAGTACTCCCATCGCATAAAAGTCAGTTTGATTTCAGGCTGCGACCTTGGTTCTCAAACACTTTTACTTCTTATCAGTCTGGAATGCGCACCTGGTCTGTGTTACAAGTCTGAGTTCCTCCAGTCGGGAGGAAGGTCAAGTCGCGGTTTGGTGATAATTTGGACGGCTCCACAGTCGTGTGGCGCCTCCTAGATGATGCGGGGAAAAAATGACGCTGGGCTGAAATGCACCGCAACTTATCAGTATAATGTGTCCCTGTGACAATTAGGCCGGCGTGCAATGTGAATGTGGTGGGAAAAGAATGTAATTTTTTGATTCCTTAAAGCAGCAGTGAAAGCTCTTAATCACACTCTAAGTGGTTCTCTGCCACGAAATCCAAATTGTTGTGACTAAATATGCAAATGAATTCATTTTGCCCTGGTTCCTGCAGTAACCCAGGCTAATGAAGTCATTTTTTGCAGTCACTGTTTTGCTCAAATGGCTTATAATAATTTGGTAGTGCGTTAAGATGCTTTGTCGATACAATCTTGTAGTGTATCTTCACAAGTTCCAACATACACAACCCATTCCATGGCCATGACGATACTGTTTTAAAGATTACCAAGGCTTGTTGGACCTTTCTCTGCCACATAAATTACAGCCCTGAGAGGCACCGGGCCTCAACTTTATCTATGAAGGGTCAGGGATTTAATGGGGGTCACCGAGGCGTCCCAAGGAAAGTTTTTACAGAAAAGTGGTCTGGCAATATCTTTTCTCTTTCTTATCACTGACAATGCGCCCCTTTAAAGTTTTGACGTTTGTTTGAATTCGCCCGTGCTTATTAATTCTATTGAAGTCCAATTTTGCCAGTGTATCACGGCCTAATGAGTAAAACGCATGTTGATGTAGAACTCCTTCTACACACACTTTTATGTTTGACTTTTTACGTCACGTGATCCTCCATTGCTACCACATCTCGTCCTGAAAAGTTAATGTTTTGTAACAAGACTTACTGCTTCCTCCTTTCTTTCTTTTCTTTTTCCTTCCTTCTGCCCAACACGTTCATGCTTTCTGTGCATAATTTAGAATTTTCTTTTCCATTTTACAAGTTGGCCAATTTAAATTAGGTTGTTTTATTTGAAAAGCCTGTAATTCTCTTTTTTTTCCCCTTTTCACCTAATCACAAATTTCTTATCACAAAAATGAACATGTTAATTCTATTTTATTTCCTATTTTTCCAATCTTGTGACTCATTTCACTTCAACCAGTTCTACCTTAAAGTGGACAAGTACACATCAATGTTTTTTGTAGTTTCTATTTTCTTCTCTGCTTTAATGAAAATTAGAGCCCTTCTAGCCAAATTTTTCCTGTGTCATTTCTATCTCTGCATTTCATTCCATTTCTGGCCTACCTTAATACTAAAACAAAAATGCTCTTTCAAAAATTAAAACTATCTAAAACTAGTGATGGCAAAATGAAGCCCCATAAAGCAGCCAAGCCCTGCAGGGAAATACTTCACACACGAATGGGCTTCGAGATGCTTCATTTTTCTTGACTACGCCATCCCATGGACAGAAAAATGTATAACACGCTTGGTGCATGCAATAAAATGGTGAGCTGTAAATCATGCTCTGCCCACCAAACAATATGTATTTGAAGAGTGATTTTAATTGTTCTGTTTTACTTTGTCTTCTAACTTCTCCAATATTCAGACAGCTCCGCCGAGACCAACGTTTCACCCCCACACTGATATAAAATGGACCCAACCGTTTGGGTCTCTTTCCAAATTTGGTACCAAAGCCTCCCCCACAGTGCGGCAGCTATCTTGAATTGGCCCGTTCCCAGAAAGTTTTACTTCATTCAGTGTCATTCAGTATTATTCAAAATCTTTCAGTGTCATTCCAAATCATTCAATGTCATTCACAATCTTTCCACATCCTTCCACCTTCCATCGTTCAGTGTCATTCCACATTCTCTTTCATATATAACATAACATAACAATAACATAATCCTGGGTCAGCAGACACCTAATTAATGTGTTAATACATGATACATTTTTCTATAAGCAACCCTTATGATTGTAACGTATTTTTAATTCTTTCTAGGCGGGAACTGTCCGAACAAAAAATTCATGCAATTTGTAATTAGACACTTTGTCATACAAAAAGTCACTCAGGGCAAGAGAAAAAAAATTGTCACTTGCCCAAGTTGGGCAAGTAATTTGGCCACTCGGGCAAGGCAAATTTTAGTGGCACTTGCCCTATGGGCAAGCAGTTTTTAAAGTTAACTTCGAACCCTGTGATGGTGTCTTGTGACCTGTCTTTATCAGCTGATGTTCCATGAAGGCGTGCCTTACCTGTCACAAGAATGAAGGCAAGTCACGCCCCCCGCTGTCCATTCACTCCGCCAAGACGCTGCTCCAGGTGGTAGAGAGGATGAAGGCTCCCTTGTCTCTGTTCATGGTTTTTATGCCTCGCTTGCAGATCTCAATGGCCTCTCTGATCCAGCGCTGTAGTTTGTTCTCTTCTGTGCGGATGACCCTGCCCTTCTCCCGGTCCATGATGTGGTTTTCCCTTTTGCAGTGGTCAGTGATTGCTGATTTGTAATGTTCATGTTGTGCTTGTTCTTTTACTGCTCTGATTTTTTAATTTTTTTGACAGGTAAGTCACACCCTCATGGAACATCAGCTGATAAAGACTGGTCTCAAGACACCATCATGCGACACTCTGAAGAAGGCGAAAGACTCGCTGAAACATGTCAGGTAAAAAATTAACCTAAAACATAAATGTCTGCTTTTAATGAATCAGTCAAATATCAATAATAAGAAGACAAAATGAACCTAATACAAATAAATGAATGCTTAATAACTCCCCTGCACATGCTCCTAAAAATCCAAACCTTCACCTGTAAATAAAACGTCCCGACCTGAAGACATCTTAATGTTATTATTTTGTTTTACACACAGCGCCGCCAAGTGGAATCAAAAATTTGTTTTTATTTAAATTTTCACGTACTGCACGGTGCCCTTCTGACGAATCCGACTGAAAATTAGTCAGAAAAGACTCAAGACAATGATCTTACTCTCTGCCGAATTTTGTGACGTTTTGGCAAAAGGCGTGGCTATTACGGTGCTGAAAAGTCCGATTGTACTTTGTGACAACAAAAGCTCCGGCAACATGACTCAGATGATCCTATCTTCTCGAAGTTGTACACATTTGAGGATACTTCAGCCCTGAAGACTTCTACCAACTTATTTTTCATCGTAGTAGTAGCGCCACCAACTGGTAAAAGCTAATACAAGTTATTTTCTTGGATGTTTTTCTCCGTGCAACTCAACAAGGTCGCCCTCATATATGCTCGGATTACTGTTTCGGCCATGAGGATGTCACAATACGAAATTCGTCCTTTTTCGTGAAAGGTTGTGGGAGTGGCATTGCACTGTTCGGCAATAAAACAACGCTGATTATGAGGTTGTAAATATGAACGACAACTCGTGAAACTTTACACACACATCAGGCCGAGCAAATTTATCAATATTTTATACGTTAGTTGTGCAGCTTTTTTGAAATGGCTCGCCATGGCCCTCGAGAAATGTTCAAAAAAGCAACCCTGGTTGAGTGTTTCACCTCGCCTTTTGTAAATTTTATGGAGTACAGTGAACCCTCGGTTATCGCGGTTAATGGGGACCGAGACCACCCGCGAAAACTGAAAATCCGCGAAGTAGCGGCACACCTTCAAAAATGCTTAAAAAAAATACAATATATATAATAAATATATAAATATATATATATATATATATATATATATATATATATATATATACGGGGAGAGAGAGAGTGAAATTCATGTTATAACAAAAAAAACAAATTATTATTAAAACATATTATTTTTTAATTCCCCAGCCATTCTTTTTGTATTTATTTAATTACTCCGACTTTTACCTGCTGGTACGCCGTCCGGTGTACCCTGTGAAATGAAAGGTGGCATTCTTTATTTATTTATTCATTTATTCATTCATAACTGACAGCCTCGCGCTCCGCTCGTGCCCGGGCGGAAGAGGTGCTCCAATTCGGCTTAACTGTGACACACGCCCGCCCTCCTCCCCCGGAACTTCCATTCGGTTAAACTTAGGGGCCGCTTGGCACCGCCCGTGCCCGGGGAAGGTGCTCCTCTTCGGCTTACTGTGACGCGAGCATGCCCTCCTCCTCCGGAGCTTCCATTCAGTTAAACTTAGGGGCCGCTTGAAACCGCCCGTGCCCGGGGAAGGTGCTCCTCTTCGGCTTACTGTGACGCGAGCATCCCCTCCTCCTCCGGAGCTTCCATTCGGTTAAACTTAGGGGCCGCTTGGAACCGCCCGTGCCCGTGGAAGGTGCTCCTCTTCGGCTTACTGTGACGCGAGCATGCCCTCCTCCTCCGGAGCTTCCATTCGGTTAAACTTAGGGGCCGCTTGGCACCGCCCGTGCCCGGGGAAGGTGTTCCTCTACGGCTTAACTGCCACGCACGCCGGCCGGAGCTCTGGTACGGTCCAAACCGCGCGAAACGTCGCCACCGATCGTGTCCGGGGGAACGTGCTCTTCTTCGTCCACTCTCCTCTTCGCCCACGCTCTTCTTCGGCGCACGCCGGCCGTCTAACCGCTCCAGCGCCCCGTCGTGCCGCTCGGCGAAACTACAATGCCCCCGAATATTTTTTAGACCCGCGAAGCACTGAACCCGCGAAAGGTGAACCGCGAAGTAACGAGGGTTCACTGTATGTATAAGACCAAGACCTACAAAAAAGTCTCTTGGAGCAATGAGCTAGGTTTTACAGGAAGTCGGCCATTTTTAATTTCCTTAAAAGGGGGCGGGTCACCACAATGGACTTTGTGTAGAAATTATTATTGGGGCCCGAGCAGCGACGGCGGCGAGGTCCCTATTGTTTTTGTAGAAATTATTATTAGGGCCCGAGCAGCGACCGCTACGAGGTCCCCATTGTTTTTGTGGAAATTATTATTATTTTTATTATTATTATTAGGGCCCGAGCAGTGACCGCTGCGAGGTCCCTATTGTTTTTCTAGAAATTGTTATTAGGGCCCGAGCTGCGACGGCTGCGAGGTCCCTATTGTTTTTGTAGAAAATATTATTACTTTTATTATTAATAATATTATTATTATTATTATTAGGGCCTGAGCAGCGACCGCTGCGAAGTCCCTATTGTTTTTGTAGAAATTATTATTATTATTATTTTTCCGATTGTTCGATCGCATTTTTGACCCCCGAAACATGCACAAAAACTCACCAAACTTGGCAGTCTCATCGGGCATGGCGAAAAATTTGATATTTTAACGTCTAATATGAACAGGAAGTGAGTTATGAATTTTTGAAAGTCCGACTTTTGCCCTTTTTTGCATGTTTACAGGGGTCATTCTTTTGCACCCTGATCCTAAAGGCTTCATCTGATTGCCTTAAAGTTCTGTCTGGAGCATCTTAAGACCTGGGACAAACACTGGGGCTAAAATTTTTTGTTTCCGAAATACTATATGACGGGGGCGGGGCTTCAAAGTTTTCACTTAAGATTTCCTTCGCCGCAATGGACAAAATGCTTAATAACTCTCCTGCACGTGCTGCTAAAAATCCAAAACTTCACATGTACATAAAGAGTCGGTACCTGAAGACATCTATATGTTTATATTCAGTTATACACCTTGCGCCAATCAATATAAATTTTTACATTTTGACGTACTGCACGGTGCCCTTTTAACGAATCCGATTGAAAATTGGCTAGAAAAGACTCAAGACATTGATCTTACTCTATCCCTATTTTTATGACTTTCCTTCAAAGGGCGTGGCTATTACGGTGCCGCAGATTCTGATTATTCTCCGTGGCAACAAAAGTTCCTGCAAAATGATTCAGATGATCCATCTTCTGGAAATCTTTCACATTTGAGGATATTCAGGCCCTGAAGACGGCTGCCAACTTATTTTTGATCGCAGTGGTAGCGCCACCAACTGGTTAAAACAAATACAAATTATTTTCGTTGATGTTTTTCTCCGGGCAGGTTAACAAAATCTACCTTATATTTGCTCGGATGAGTGTTTAGGCCTTGAGCATGTCACAATACGAAAGTCTTTCGCCTTCTTCAGAGTGTCACATGATGGTGTCTTGTGACCCGTCTTTATCAGTTGATGTTCCATGAGGGCGTGACTTACCTGTCACAAGAATGAAGGCAAGTCACGCCCCCCGCTGTCCGTTCACTCCGCCAAGATGCTGGTCCAGGTGGTAGAGAGGATGAAGGCTCCCTTGTCTCTGTTCATGGTTTTTATGCCTCGCTTGCAGATCTCAATGGCCTCTCTGATCCAGCGCTGTTGTTTGTTCTCTTCTGTGCGGATGACCCTGCCCTTCTCCCGGTCCATGATGTGGTTTTCCCTTTTGCAGTGGTCAGTGATTGCTGATTTGTAATGTTCATGTTGTGCTTGTTCTTTTACTGCTCTGATTTTTTCATTTTTTTGACAGGTAAGTCACACCCTCATGGAACATCAGCTCAAGACACCATCATGCGACACTCTGAAGAAGGCGAAAGACTCGCCGAAACATGTCAGGTAAAAAATTAACCTAAAACATAATTGTCTGCTTTTAATGAATCAGTCAAATATCAATAATAAGAAGACAAAATGAACCTAATACAAATAAATGAATGCTTAATAACTCCCCTGCACATGCTCCTAAAAATCCAAACCTTCACCTGTAAATAAAACGTCCCGACCTGAAGACATCTTAATGTTATTATTTTGTTATACACACAGTGCCGCCAAGTGGAATCAAAAATGTGTTTTTATTTTAATTTTCACGTACTGCACGGTGCCCTTTTGACGAATCCGACTGAAAATTAGTCAGAAAAGACTCAAGACAATGATCTTACTCTCTGCCGAATTTTGTGACGTTTTGGCAAAAGGCGTGGCTATTAAGGTGCTGAAAAGTCCGATTGTACTCTGTGGCAACAAAAGCTCCGGCAACATGACTCAGATGATCCTATCTTCTCGAAGTTGTACACATTTGAGGATACTTCAGCCCTGAAGACATCTACCAACTTATTTTACATCGTAGTAGTAGCGCCACCAACTGGTAAAAGCTAATACAAGTTATTTTCTTGGATGTTTTTCTCCGTGCAACTCAACAAGGTCGCCCTCATATATGCTCGGATGACTGTTTCGGCCATGAGGATGTCACAATACGAAATTCGTCCTTTTTCGTGAAAAGTTGTGGGAGTGGCATTGCACTGTTCGGCAATAAAACAAAGCTGATTATGAGGTTCTAAATATGAACGACAACTCGTAAAACTTTACTCACACATCAGGCCGAGCAAATTTATCAATATTTTATACGTTAGTTGTGCAGCTTTTTTGAAATGGCTCGCCATGGCCCTCGAGAAATGTTAAAAAAAAGCAGCTCTGGTTGAGTGTTTCACCTCGCTTTTTGTAAATTTTATGGAGTACAGTGAACCCTCGGTTATCGCGGTTAATGGGGACCGAGACCACCCGCGAAAACTGAAAATCCGCGAAGTAGCGGCGCACCTTCAAAAATGCTTAAAAAAAATATACAATATATATAATAAATATATATATATATATATATATATATATATATATATATATATATATATATATATATATATATATATATATATATATATATATATATATATATATATATATACGGGGAGAGAGAGAGTGAAATTCATGTTATAACAAAAAAAACAAATTATTATTAAAACGTATTATTTTTTTATTCCCCAGCCATTCTTTTTGTATTTATTTAATTACTCCGACTTTTACCTGCTGGTACGCCGTCCGGTGTGCCCTGTGAAATGAAAGGTAGCATTCTTTATTTATTTATTCATTTATTCATTCATAACTGACAGCCTCGCGCTCCGCTCGTGCCCGGGCAGAAGAGGTGCTCCAATTCGGCTTAACTGTGACACACGCCCGCCCTCCTCCCCCGGAGCTTCCATTCGGTTAAACTTAGGGGCCGCTTGGCACCGCCGTGCCCGGGGAAGGTGCTCCTCTTCGGCTTACTGTGACGCGAGCATGCCCTCCTCCTCCGGAGCTTCCATTCGGTTAAACTTAGGGGCCGCTTGGAACCGCCCGTGCCCGGGGAAGGTGCTCCTCTTCGGCTTACTGTGACGCGAGCATGCCCTCCTCCTCCGGAGCTTCCATTCGGTTAAACTTAGGGGCCGCTTGGAACCGCCCGTGCCCGAGGAAGGTGCTCCTCTTCGGCTTACTGTGACGCGAACATGCCCTCCTCCTCCGGAGCTTCCATTCGGTTAAACTTAGGGGCCGCTTGGCACCGCCCGTGCCCGGGGAAGGTGCTCCTCTACGGCTTAACTGCCACACACGCCGGCCGGAGCTCTGGTACGGTCCGAACCGCGCGAAACGTCGCCACCGATCGTGTCCGGGGGAACGTGCTCTTCTTCGTCCACTCTCCTCTTCGCCCACGCTCTTCTTCGGCGCACGCCGGCCGTCTAACCGCTCCAGCGCCCCGTCGTGCCGCTTGGCGAAACTACAATGCCCCCGAATATTTTTTAGACCCGCGAAGCACTGAACCCGCGAAAGGTGAACCGCGAAGTAGCGAGGGTTCACTGTATGTATAAGACCAAGACCTACAAAAAAGTCTCTTGGAGCAATGAGCTAGGTTTTACAGGAAGTCGGCCATTTTGAATTTACTTAAAAGGGGGCGGGTCACCACAATGGACTTTGTGTAGAAATTATTATTGGGGCCCGAGCAGCGACCGCGGCGAGGTCCCTATTGTTTTTGTCGAAAATATTATTACTTTTATTATTATTATTATTATTATTATTATTAGGGCCTGAGCAGCGACCGCTGCGAAGTCCCTATTGTTTTTGTAGAAATTAGTATTATTATTATTTTTCCGATTGTTCGATCGCATTTTTGACCCCCGAAACATGCACAAAAACTCACCAAACTTGGCAGTCTCATCGGGCATGGCGAAAAATTTTATATTTTTTAACGTCTAATATGAACAGGAAGTGAGTTATGAATTTTTGAAAGTCCGACTTTTGCCCTTTTTTGCATGTTTACAGGGGTCATTCTTTTGCACCCTGATCCTAAAGGCTTCATCTGATTGCCTTAAAGTTCTGTCTGGAGCATCTTAAGACCTGGGACAAACACTGGGGCTAAAATTTTTTGTTTCCGAAATACTATATGACGGGGGCGGGGCTTCAAAGTTTTCACTAAAGATTTCCTTCGCCGCAATGGACAAAATGCTTAATAACTCTCCTGCACATGCTGCTAAAAATCCAAAACTTCACATGTACATAAAGAGTCGGTACCTGAAGACATCTATATGTTTATATTCAGTTATACACCTTGCGCCAATCAATATCAATTTTTACATTTTGACGTACTGCACGGTGCCCTTTTAACGAATCCGATTGAAAATTGGCTAGAAAAGACTCAAGACATTGATCTTACTCTATCCCTATTTTTATGACTTTCCTTCAAAGGGCGTGGCTATTACGGTGCCGCAGATTCTGATTATTCTCCGTGGCAACAAAAGTTCCTGCAAAATGATTCAGATGATCCATCTTCTGGAAATCTTTCACATTTGAGGATATTCAGGCCCTGAAGACGGCTGCCAACTTATTTTTGATCGCAGTGGTAGCGCCACCAACTGGTTAAAACAAATACAAATTATTTTTGTTGATGTTTTTCTCCGGGCAAGTGAACAAAATCTACCTTATATTTGCTCGGATGAGTGTTTAGGCCTTGAGCATGTCACAATACGAAAGTCTTTCGCCTTCTTCAGAGTGTCACATGATGCTGTCTTGTGACCCGTCTTTATCAGCTGATGTTCCATGAGGGCGTGACTTACCTGTCACAAGAATGAAGGCAAGTCACGCCCCCCGCTGTCCGTTCACTCCGCCAAGATGCTGGTCCAGGTGGTAGAGAGGATGAAGGCTCCCTTGTCTCTGTTCATGGTTTTTATGCCTCGCTTGCAGATCTCAATGGCCTCTCTGATCCAGCGCTGTTGTTTGTTCTCTTCTGTGCGGATGACCCTGCCCTTCTCCAGGTCCATGATGTGGTTTTCCCTTTTGCAGTGGTCAGTGATTGCTGATTTGTAATGTTCATGTTGTGCTTGTTCTTTTACTGCTCTGATTTTTTTCATTTTTTTGACAGGTAAGTCACACCCTCATGGAACATCAGCTCAAGACACCATCATGCGACACTCTGAAGAAGGCGAAAGACTCGCCGAAACATGTCAGGTAAAAAATTAACCTAAAACATAATTGTCTGCTTTTAATGAATCAGTCAAATATCAATAATAAGAAGACAAAATGAACCTAATACAAATAAATGAATGCTTAATAACTCCCCTGCACATGCTCCTAAAAATCCAAACCTTCACCTGTAAATAAAACGTCCCGACCTGAAGACATCTTAATGTTATTATTTTGTTATACACACAGTGCCGCCAAGTGGAATCAAAAATTTGTTTTTATTTTAATTTTCACGTACTGCACGGTGCCCTTTTGACGAATCCGACTGAAAATGAGTCAGAAAAGACTCAAGACAATGATCTTACTCTCTGCCGAATTTTGTGACGTTTTGGCAAAAGGCGTGGCTATTAAGGTGCTGAAAAGTCCGATTGTACTCTGTGGCAACAAAAGCTCCGGCAACATGACTCAGATGATCCTATCTTCTCGAAGTTGTACACATTTGAGGATACTTCAGCCCTGAAGACATCTACCAACTTATTTTACATCGTAGTAGTAGCGCCACCAACTGGTAAAAGCTAATACAAGTTATTTTCTTGGATGTTTTTCTCCGTGCAACTCAACAAGGTCGCCCTCATATATGCTCGGATGACTGTTTCGGCCATGAGGATGTCACAATACGAAATTCGTCCTTTTTCATGAAAAGTTGTGGGAGTGGCATTGCACTGTTCGTCAATAAAACAAAGCTGATTATGAGGTTCTAAATATGAACGACAACTCGTAAAACTTTACACACACATCAGGCCGAGCAAATTTATCAATATTTTATACGTTAGTTGTGCAGCTTTTTTTAAATGGCTCGCCATGGCCCTCGAGAAATGTTAAAAAAAGCAGCTCTGGTTGAGTGTTTCACCTCGCTTTTTGTAAATTTTATGGAGTACAGTGAACCCTCGGTTATCGCGGTTAACGGGGACCGAGACCACCCGCGAAAACTGAAAATCCGCGAAGTAGCGGCGCACCTTCAAAAATGCTTAAAAAAATATACAATATATATAATAAATATATATATATATATATATATATATATATATATATATACGGGGAGAGAGAGAGTGAAATTCATGTTATAACAAAAAAACAAAATTATTATTAAAACGTATTATTTTTTTATTCCCCAGCCATTCTTTTTGTATTTATTTAATTACTCCGACTTTTACCTGCTGGTACGCCGTCCGGTGTGCCCTGTGAAATGAAAGGTGGCATTCTTTATTTATTTATTCATTTATTCATTCATAACTGACAGCCTCGCGCTCCGCTCGTGCCCGGGCAGAAGAGGTGCTCCAATTTGGCTTAACTGTGACACACGCCCGCCCTCCTCCCCCGGAGCTTCCATTCGGTTAAACTTAGGGGCCGCTTGGCACCGCCCGTGCCCGGGGAAGGTGCTCCTCTTCGGCTTACTGTGACGCGAGCATGCCCTCCTCCTGCGGAGCTTCCATTCGGTTAAACTTAGGGGCCGCTTGGAACCGCCCGTGCCCGGGGAAGGTGCTCCTCTTCGGCTTACTGTGACGCGAGCATGCCCTCCTCCTCCGGAGCTTCCATTCGGTTAAACTTAGGGGCCGCTTGGCACCGCCCGTGCCCGGGGAAGGTGCTCCTCTACGGCTTAACTGCCACGCACGCCGGCCGGAGCTCTGGTACGGTCCGAACCGCGCGAAACGTCGCCACCGATCGTGTCCGGGGGAACGTGCTCTTCTTCGTCCACTCTCCTCTTCGCCCACGCTCTTCTTCGGCGCACGCCGGCCGTCTAACCGCTCCAGCGCCCCGTCGTGCCGCTCGGCGAAACTACAATGCCCCCGAATATTTTTTAGACCCGCGAAGCACTGAACCCGCGAAAGGTGAACCGCGAAGTAGCGAGGGTTCACTGTATGTATAAGACCAAGACCTACAAAAAAGTCTCTTGGAGCAATGAGCTAGGTTTTACAGGAAGTCGGCCATTTTGAATTTACTTAAAAGGGGGCGGGTCACCACAATGGACTTTGTGTAGAAATTATTATTGGGGCCCGAGCAGCGACCGCGGCGAGGTCCCTATTGTTTTTGTAGAAAATATTATTACTTTTATTATTATTATTATTAGGGCCTGAGCAGCGACCGCTGCGAAGTTCCTATTGTTTTTGTAGAAATTATTATTATTATTATTTTTCCGATTGTTCGATCGCATTTTTGACCCCCGAAACATGCACAAAAACTCACCAAACTTGGCAGTCTCATCGGGCATGGCGAAAAATTTGTTATTTTAACGTCTAATATGAACAGGAAGTGAGTTATGAATTTTTGAAAGTCCGACTTTTGCCCTTTTTTGCATGTTTACAGGGGTCATTCTTTTGCACCCTGATCCTAAAGGCTTCATCTGATTGCCTTAAAATTCTGTCTGTAGCATCTGAAGACCTGGGACAAACACTGGGGCTAAAATTTTTTGTTTCCGAAATACTATATGACGGGGGCGGGGCTTCAAAGTTTTCACTTAAGATTTCCTTCGCCGCAATGGACAAAATGCTTAATAACTCTCCTGCACATGCTGCTAAAAATCCAAAACTTCACATGTACATAAAAAGTCTGTACCTGAAGACATCTATATGTTTATATTCAGTTATACACCTTGCGCCAATCAATATCATTTTTTACATTTTGACTTACTGCACGGTGCCCTTTTAACGAATCTGATTGAAAATTGGCTAGAAAAGACTCAAGACATTGATCTTACTCTATCCCTATTTTTGTGACTTTCCTTCGAAGGGCGTGGCTATTACGGTGCCGCAGAGTCTGATTATTCTCCGTGGCAACAAAAGTTCCTGCAAAATGATTCAGATGATCCATCTTCTCGAAATTTTTCACATTTGAGGATATTCAGGCCCTGAAGACGGCTGCCAACTTATTTTTGATCGCAGTGGTAGCGCCACCAACTGGTTAAAACAAATACAAATTATTTTCGTTGATGTTTTTCTCCGGGCAGGTGAACAAAATCTACCTTATATTTGCTCGGATGAGTGTTTAGGCCTTGAGCATGTCACAATACGAAAGTCTTTCGCCTTCTTCAGAGTGTCACATGATGCTGTCTTGTGACCCGTCTTTATCAGCTGATGTTCCATGAGGGCGTGACTTACCTGTCACAAGAATGAAGGCAAGTCACGCCCCCGCTGTCCGTTCACTCCGCCAAGATGCTGGTCCAGGTGGTAGAGAGGATGAAGGCTCCCTTGTCTCTGTTCATGGTTTTTATGCCTCGCTTGCAGATCTCAATGGCCTCTCTGATCCAGCGCTGTTGTTTGTTCTCTTCTGTGCGGATGACCCTGCCCTTCTCCCGGTCCATGATGTAGTTTTCCCTTTTGCAGTGGTCAGTGATTGCTGATTTGTAATGTTCATGTTGTGCTTGTTCTTTTACTGCTCTGATTTTTTTCATTTTTTTGACAGGTAAGTCACACCCTCATGGAACATCAGCTCAAGACACCATCATGCGACACTCTGAAGAAGGCGAAAGACTCGCCGAAAGATGTCAGGTAAAAAATTTACCTAAAACATAATTGTCTGCTTTTAATGAATCAGTCAAATATCAATAATAAGAAGACAAAATGAACCTAATACAAATAAATGAATGCTTAATAACTCCCCTGCACATGCTCCTAAAAATCCAAACCTTCACCTGTAAATAAAACGTCCCGACCTGAAGACATCGTAATGTTATTATTTTGTTATACACACAGTGCCGCCAAGTGGAATCAAAAATTTGTTTTTATTTTAATTTTCACGTACTGCACGGTGCCCTTTTGACGAATCCGACTGAAAATTAGTCAGAAAAGACTCAAGACAATGATCTTACTCTCTGCCGAATTTTGTGACGTTTTGGCAAAAGGCGTGGCTATTAAGGTGCTGAAAAGTCCGATTGTACTCTGTGGCAACAAAAGCTCCGGCAACATGACTCAGATGATCCTATCTTCTCGAAGTTGTACACATTTGAGGATACTTCAGCCCTGAAGACATCTACCAACTTATTTTACATCGTAGTAGTAGCGCCACCAACTGGTAAAAGCTAATACAAGTTATTTTCTTGGATGTTTTTCTCCGTGCAACTCAACAAGGTCGCCCTCATATATGCTCGGATGACTGTTTCGGCCATGAGGATGTCACAATACGAAATTCGTGATTTTTCGTGAAAAGTTGTGGAGTGGCATTGCACTGTTCGGCAATAAAAAAAAGCTGATTATGAGGTTCTAAATATGAACGACAACTCGTAAAACTTTACACACACATCAGGCCGAGCAAATTTATCAATATTTTATACGTTAGTTGTGCAGCTTTTTTGAAATGGCTCGCCATGGCCCTCGAGAAATGTTAAAAAAAAGCAGCTCTGGTTGAGTGTTTCACCTCGCTTTTTGTAAATTTTATGGAGTACAGTGAACCCTCGGTTATCGCGGTTAATGGGGACCGAGACCACCCGCGAAAACTGAAAATCCGCGAAGTAGCGGCGGACCTTCAAAAATGCAAAAAAAAAATATACAATATATATAATAAATATATAAATATATATATATATATATATA